>NC_135856.1:33310572-33558072 GCF_031162955.1 Sander vitreus
TTATGTCATGCGGATAACAAATGCTGAACATTCTGTGTTAGATGAAATCATTAGATAATGGTGCTGCGTTGAATGTTATTTAGAAGTGATTAAATTAATCAATCCCTCCTGGGTGCAGAGGTGAGCACAGCAGTATGGGTAGTGGAGGAGGAACTAGATTATTCAGCCGTGGGTTATACAGAGTGGAACATCTGGTCAGAAAGCAGTGTTTCCCCTAGGTTGACTGCTTCGGGGCGGTGCGCACAAGTAATTCATTTAAAAAGAAAATATGTCACTTTTGAAGCACATCTGCCTGTTACTCCCATTATTTCCTTCTTCCAAAACATTGGTGAAGAACACAGCAAATGCCAGGAGTTGAGTTTTCATGGAAACAAACTGCAATAACTGCTTGTCAAAGCTGACAAGCAATGTTGCTTTTAAAAGGCTTTTCCTTTAACAAAGTACGGCGCACATAAAACCTCCCGGAGAACAATGAGGGCAAAACAGCATCACCGATTTGTTTTAACCAAATATGCTCTGGTAAAGCTCAGCTTAAAACACAAAAACGCCAAAATCCGTCAGCACGTAAGCTTGTCGTTCACTCCCGAGCTTGATTACCAATAACTTTATCTTCCCTTCACATGTCTTTCCCATAGATAAGGCTGGGCATCGTTCAAAAATATTTGGTACCGATACCAATACCGTGCTTGCGATACTGTTTCCTAAACGAATATCAAAAATCGATTTTTCGATACCAATTTTACAAAATAAAAATAAATTACAACAATGCACATTTTGGCCCAAATCTTTTTATTTATTTTTCAGCTCCTACTACGTGAGCCCCGTCTCTGTGCGTAACGTAGAGTTTTTCCTCCCTGTCTCTACGACGTGTAACGTTAGACAGCCAATCACAGACATTACTATATCTTGGTAGTAGCATGCTGCATGCTCATTGGCTCACTGACGTTGATGAGATTTACTCCTTAGGTATTGAAATTGGATATTGAATGACGAGGCATTTTTCGATACTCGATACTTTAGAGGTAATTCGGTCGGTGCCTAAAAAGTATTGAATTCGGTACCCAGCCCTACCCATGAAGGTTTTATAAGACCTGCATACAGCGTTAGAGCCTGAGCCCCTTTCATTCCTATGAGAGTTGCTCAGTGGCGCATACGTAGAGTAGCATAGTATAGAAATAGAACAGAATAGAAAGAGTCATAACCGACCTTGTTTGCAGTTTGAGTTGTCCTGGCAGCAGTTTTACAGACGTCTCTTTTACAATGGTGACCTATGGGGAAAATCCTTTCTGAGTTGCAGGGGGATTTTCATTGCAATACCACTGGAAAACAATGGGCATAAAGGCTGAGTGCTGTTCCTGTGGGTCTGGTCTCTCCTCTGCTCCCATCCGCCTGTGCGGCTTCTGTCTTCAGTTTAGCAGCTTTAGTTAAATATAATGGATACGCTCCGCTGCGAGCATGCTGCGGCAGTCCATGCACATTCGGACTAACGCCCCCCAACACATATCAACAAGTAACTCCATGCTTAACTTCATGCTTTAAGTCTGCACTTGCCTCTTATATTGTTTCCATGAATATGAGTGAACGATGTTTAATCACCCCTCATCTCATAATTGTGCAGTGGAGAAGCGATGTTTGATAAATAATGATATATGCTCGCTACAAGAGAAAAAAAAGATATACTTAAGATATACTATTCTCACATTATTGTGGCTCACTCACTTACTGGGGTACTGGAGCACAACAGATGATAGAACTGTCACTCTACAGCATGTCTAGAACACCGCCCACATCTGTCTGAGACTTTTATCTTGTGTCCATCTGTTTTGCAACCATGCAGTACCCCAGAATGCAGGAAGATATTTGAAGCCAGCTTTTCAGGAACTTCCTCTAAAATGTTCTTTGTTATTATTCATTAATATTAGTATAATTACCATGCAGGATGACAGGTGCATGTTGGATTTATGGAGAGCATGCTGCCTACACAAACAGCTGTTTTAATCAGATAATCATTTCCTATGCCCCCACAAGGTATTATTTGGGCAAAATAACACCTACAGCATTTTTCAATAGCATCTGACATTGTTTATCTGTGATATGCTTTTCCCAACCAGCTGCCATTAAACATAGTTTGAGTAGTGCTGCAATTTTCTGTGAGGACTGAGATATTGGATGCACTTCATACTCTTTGTTGGAGTTTCTCCCTGTAGTGGGTCATAAAGAGTCCTCCTCAGCTACTGAACAAGAATCAAGACTGCTGTAATCATAAAACTAGTTGTTGATTTTGCTGAACAAGGTCAAGCAGGCGAAGAGTAAGAATGTCAGCAGCAGAGAGCAGTCTCATGGGTGTCAGTTGCAGAGAGCAGTTTTAATCGCAGGTGTCAGACGAACTGTGATTCTTCAGTGGCTTCACAGTAGATCTTACAGGCAATCTACTCTCATTCACACAAGATTGGTAATTTGTAACCATTTGATTACGTTGGGATTCCAATATATAATGCTATTTTTTTCATCAATTTCTTGGTAATTGCTGAGATTCAATATATATCACAGGGCATTGAAACTTAGGATGGACCCATACGATCTAATGGTCTTAACAATGCATGGTAGGGAGAGTTTCTTTACTCTGCATGGTGCTGTTGACTCCATAGTTGAACCGGCCCAACAGAAAATATCCCATTTCTTGCCATGGCTGGATTTATGCCTTTGGACCAGGCCCCCACGAACAGCACTCAGCCTTTCCACTGATTTTGTCAAGTGGCCACTGGCAGTATTGCAATGAAAAATCCCTCTGCTAAGCATTTTTCCTATAGGCAATTGTAAAAGAGATATCGGTATAACTGCTGCCAGGAAAACTCACACTGCAAACAGAAGTTATGACTCTTTCTATTCTTTCTTTCAGGTTTCTGAAGTAAACCCAAAAGCTTAGAATTAGTTTTTGGTGGATGTGCCACTGAGCAACTCTCATAGGAATGAACAGGGCCATTCATGCTGTATCCAGGTCTTATAATACATCCATGCTTTGGACACCATGAACATCACATGATACACATAATTCTTCTTGCAATTGAGGACCCGCTCGACGAAAACAGACGGACTAAAGCACACCTAAGTCGCTACTGGAAGCATGTAGCTCATCTCCCATGGCTTTCCCTGCCATCTTGTGTGGCATAGCCACCCACATGATTATGTCGCCATCTTCCTTTCTCTCTTCTGATTTGAAAATTGTGTGGTTGTATTATGTATGTGTATGTTTTCTTCATCTAGTGGAGTCTGTAAAACACACACTATTATAGATATCCTATGCATTATAGGCTCACCCTCAACTTACATACACACACACACACACACACACACACACACACACACAAACACACACACACACAAACACAGATGCTCTGCTGGCTTGCCCGCTAACAGTTGCATCTCTCACCACTTTATGCCAAAGGCCCCAAACAAGCCATCTGCACTTGCGTTTGCCTCTGCCAACCTGGCCCCGAGAGATGGACTGTGTGTGTGTGTAGGTATGTATCTATGAGTGTCTGTTTGTGTGTTTGTTTGTTTGTGTGTGTGTGTGTGTGTGTGTGTGTGTGTGTGTGTGTGTGTGTGTGTGTGTGTGTGTGTCTGTGTGTGTCTGTGTGTCTGTGTGTGTCTGTGTGCTAAATGCTAACATCAGCACAATAACAACTCACATTAACAATGCTAACAGGAAAAAAAGAAACTTTATTCTTTATTTGCAGTGGTGGAGGAAGTACTGAATCTCAGTACTTAAGTAAAAGTACAAATATCCAGAGATATATTTACTTTAGTAAAAGTAAAAGTACAACAATGAAAACCCTACTTAAGTAAAAGTAAAAAGTACCTGATTTTAAATGTACTTTAAGTATTAAAAGTAAAAGTACTTGCATAACAATTTGTTCTCTTAATGTCTATATTCTAATAATAAAAAAATAAAAAAAACTGTATGGGCTGTGGCATTTTAATTAAATTAATTTAAGGTTAATGTAATTGTGCTTACCATCTGTGGCCCAGTTTACATTCTGACTTACAATTCTGGTTATCTATCAGGGTGATCTGCATGAAGATCGACTTTGCATTATTTTCCACGGGACAGTGAATGCTGCACACATTTATTTAGCGAGAACACATGGGCTTGGACAACAAGTACGTGGCTTCACAGCTGAGGAGGAGAAGTGTTTTTCAGATAGATATACGGGTTGTATATTAATCCTTTGTGAACGGATGCTTCACATATGACCAAGCAGAGTACCGGGAGCAGCAGCAGTAACAGCAGCAGCGGTAGTACCGGGAACGGTACGCGCCTGGCCAATAAATGCTATTGAAGGGCGAGTCTTGGCGTGGCCATAGTGGGATTCGTAATATCGCGAGTGGCACCAGGAGCTGGACGGCCGCTGCTGAAGGCTTCGCTGCGGACTGCAAACGTGTGATGGTCAGGAAGACATTTTGTCAGGTGGAAAAACTCATCTGAAATGTAACGAAAATGTAACGGAACGTTGTGAAATGTAGTGGAGTAGAAAGTATAGATAATTGCTGCACAAGTCAAAAGTATGCACTATTGATTGTATTTAAGTAAAGTACAGATACGAGAAAAATGTACTTAAGTACAGTAACGAAGTATTTGTACTTCGTTACATTCAACCACTGTTTATTTGTCACATACAATAGACAGTACAATGTTCAATTACTGCATTTAACCCATTTGAAGTTTTAGGAGCAGTGGACATTCTGATGTTTAGCGGATTTAATTTTTGCCATGTTCACCATCTTTGTTTAGCATGTCAGGGGGCTAACAGTTGCTAATTAGCAATAAAACAACACAATCTCACTCCCATCTCGTAAAATACGGATCCTTGGTCAGGTGCCTTTGTCGTTATTACCACTAAAAGTCTCATTTACGCCACATAACGCGATTTAACTAAACGCTTGGTCGGTACTATTGACGTCCCTTCTGACGCAGTTAGGTTAAGAAAAAGCTTGTGGGTTGGCTTACGTTTCAGTGACTCGCGAGAACGGGACGGTTGAGTTTAGGGAAAGGTCGTGGGTGGGCTTACGCTTCCATGACACGCGGGAATAAAAAAGTCCTGAGTTTGACCCATCCACCACCCCGACCAACCTCCCTACGCGGAATTTCCCCCTTACATACTACTCGCTAAACCCCGTGTAGCTGCTTTTCGTCGCTTCAGACGCTGATAGCCACTGTCCAAACGTCCGTATTTTACGAGTTCGGAGTGAGAACGGGTTGACTAAACACAAAGCGCAGCTGCATTACATTTGTGCCAATCCACAAAGTAGATGTGGAGATAATTCACATCTTTCACCAAAGATGGCATATTTCATCCTCCAAGCACCAGGGATATCTGTACCAAATTCCATGGCTTTCCATCCAATATTTGTCAAGACATATCACTAAAAACAAAAATGTTAACCTCATGGTTGGACCAGAGAAATGTGGCATCCGTTGAGCCACTGCATTAGTTATCATTGCCAAAAATAAAATGTATGTACTACTAATTTCCAAAAGCAAATACATCTATAAAGCTGCAAAATATTTCCACTGAACGTACCTGAAATACATTCACTGACAACATGTAGTAGACAACGTAGTATTCTGCATTTTGGTTGTTATGGTAACTCAAAGCACTCTGGTAAAGATAGTGGACCGGGTTAAATATTGAAAAAGTCAATACTGACTTAAAGCACAAGAGAAGACGTGTTTACTTTTTCAATAACTGACCCAAACTTTTGTGCAACTTCAAATGACAAACAAAGTTGGAAGTTGTTGCCTCACCATCTGTTATTTTTGACTCCTACATGTTGCATTTAAGTTTAAGTTTATTGATTTAAAAAAATGGACAATGTATATTAATGAACATTTTGAAGAATGGAAATATACAGGATTATAGCCAAAGGCTAATTTCCATCCTTAGTCCCTGACAGGTTTGCATACTGCATTTTGTCCAAATGTTTGTGTGGCCTTGCAGTATGAAGTGGCTGTTGCATGTTGTGAGTAAAATTTTCACAGAAGTGTTTTTTCCAAAGCAATACATTCATGCTTACAGTAATCATTTTGTCAATCAAATTGGTGAAATGAAAACATTGGATGAAGGAAAGAGGATGAAAATCACGCAACAGTTCAATGCTTCTTCAGTGCCGTCGCCCAATCAAAGAACTAAATATCGGCCACTCAACAGCAGCAATTATCTAAAAGATAATCAGTGGCTTTTTACATGTCAATCATGAAGAAAACATTACGAATGCATATCAATTTCCAGACACACTCAAACACACATGCACATGCCCACACACAAATCCCATGACTGAACGTTGCTCCCAGCACGTTTCCCGCTATCTGATATGCAAACAGCTCTATCCAGCTATACCAAAACATGTCATTTGGAGGAGCAAAAAAATGAATAAAACCACATCAAACTATTTTGACTAGCGTGCCCCCTCCCCCTCCCTTTACCCAAACACTCACACCTGCTTTTTGTAGTAGATAAACATTCACAAACACACCTTTCCTATCAGGATTTTTTTTTTTTTATTGCACGAGCTCCATACAGAAATCTTAATTGCATGTTCTCTAGCAGGTACATTTTATGGATGTCTAGTCTGGGACAAGAACAGAACAGGTGCTGCTGCAAACACTGAAATGATGCCATGTGTGTCAAAGGTTCCTGAAACTATAGCATACAAATTTACAGTAGTTGTTCATGCATACATACATAATAACATTATGCGTTAACGTTACATACTGAATAGTTACATTTGGGCATATGTGCTTATTTGCTTTCTTTGTGAGAGTTGGATGAGAAGATTGATATCCTGTCATGTCTGCAGATTGAGAACGGAAACAGCGTAAAGACGTGGTAAGCCTAACTTAGCCTAATACTGAAAGCAGAGGGAAACAGCTATCACTTAAAGATCCCATATTGAAAAAAATGAAATGTCCATGTCCTTTTTGATTATAAAGCAGGCGAATATAGGCGCTATATGAATACTGTTAAAGTATTGTAACAAAACCAGTGTTGCCAACTTGGTAGCGCCAGACGGAGCCACAGTGCCAACTGCAAATTAGCCTCAGGAAGGAACTTGTTTTGGTGGAACATGTGTGCGTTCAAAAGTTGTTTTAGTCGTGCAACAGAAAACTCCGATTGGACAGATAGTCTAGCTAGCTGTCTGGATTTACCCTGCAGAGATCTGAGGAGCAGTTAACCATAGTCCTCAGAAATCATAAAGAGTGACATCCAGCAGAATTTCTGTTTTATTTTTAAATGAAAGCATGCAAACATGTTTTAGTACTAACCCAAAATACAAGTACTGTATGAACCTAAGAATGAGCATACTATTGGGCCTTTGAAGAATCAGTTTTGAAGGGTGTGCAATATATATTGTTTGTGTGAATGTGATCGCATGGGGGTGTGGTTGTGCATATCCTAGGCTTGTGTTTGCATGTGAACATGTGTTAGTGAAGCCTAAGTGCAGAAAGAGAGAGTGAGGGAGGGGAGAAGGAGGAAGAGAGAGGGAGAGAGAGAGACAGTTTCTGTTCGTGAAAGAACTCTTTCATCTTCACCCCAGAATCCCTGGTGAGGCCTTCCATGCCAATCCATTTCCTGGATTTGGCTTGAGTCTCACCCAGTGGGACGACACACATACATACACACAAACTTGGCTCGCTTCACCCCACCGTGAAAGGTCTGCAATCTTGCCTCTACACACAGACAGACACTCACAGATGCGCACACTCGGCCCATTGGGATGACAGCGAGGAATGGCAAGCAGCAGCTGGGGGGTCCCTTCGCTCCTCTGCAGAAACTGTAGCACCCCAGAACCCCTAACTCTATGTTAACACTTTGTGACTGCTTGTGCATTTGTGTAGGTGTGTGTTGAGCTGCGTGTTTGTGTGCTGGCAAATTTTTGTGTGAAGTTGTCCCCCACCTGATCACCACCATGGTACCTGTCGTGCTTGCCTCATGCTCCTAGCACCCCTGTGTATGAGTGTGTATGAGGATGTGGGTTTGTTATTGTGTGTGTGTGTGTGTGTGTGTGTGTAGTGACTCCATTTTAATCTTCCAGCCAGAAAATATTAAGACAGATAAACAAGGATAGAGTGGTGAAACAAACCACACAGACCTAAAGGCTGCCCTGCACACTGTTTTAGCCGCTGCATGTCAAGGAGTTGCATTTGTGTTGCAGCTTTTTGTGTATGTGTGTGTGTGTGTGTGTGTGTGTGTGTGTGTGTGTGTGTGTGTGTGTGTGTGTGTGTGTGTGTGTGTGTGTGTGTGTGTGTGTGTGTATGTGTGTGCACGCCCGTGTGCTTGGTGTCATGATCAAATCCACAGGCATTTTTTTAAACATTTCTGTGTGTGTGTGTGTGTGTGTGTGTGTGTGTGATTGTGTGTGTGTGTGTGTGTGTGTGTGTGTGTGTGTGTGTGTCTCTGGGTATTTGTGTGTTATACTAACCGCAGGCGTCCAAGTCTGTTCATTAGCAGGCTTAGCTACCAGAGGGAAGCATGTAAAGATGACTGCTATTAATTTAGCATCTCACTGGCCTCCCTCGCTCTTCCTCTCTCTCTCTCTGTCCCTCACACACACACACACACACACACACACACATACACACACACACACACACACACACACACACACACAGAGATGACTGCCAATTCATTAAGTGAACGTTTGGAGCCCCAGACTGTACCAACTGGTAGAAGCTAACTAATCTGCACTGCGCCAGTGGAGAGAGAACGAGCCAGAGAAACAGATAACATTCACCGAGGGGGACATTCAGCCTCTGAAAACAACTATTAACATCAACATTTGGGAGGGCCTCAACTTCAGGAAGATAAACACACACTCACAAGTGCTGGCATTTGGTTGTGAGTACAAATCATAAAACATACGGGACATCTGAAAGCCGTAGCTAAGTGTATAGTGGCTCTATGTGGCTTTTGTTCGTTTTCCTCAGTAAGTGCTATAGGAGAAAACTCACTTGCTGTTTGTTGTCCCTCAGTTTCTTAATCATTGCCATGTTTGCTCTCCTGTGGGAAGCTCTGATTGGACAATACCAGCCTGAGGACGGAAGCTGTGTTTATATGCAAGGCTTGCTCCTCAGGGCAACACATATAGACACTAAAGCAGGGCCAAAACCATTTGCACAAAATTGGAGATGAGATGACAACAAGTGGTTGAAAAATGTAGCGGCAGTTGGGAGTTCAGTTTACCCAGTAAGGGTGACTTTGAGCTGGGTAGAGGGCACTGCAAGCTGCCAGTCGTTGCGGGGGTTAAAGTGCTCATATTATGCTTTTTATCTTTTTTCCCTTTCCGTTATTGTGTTATATATCTTTTTTGTGCACGTTATAGGTTTACAAAGTGAAAAAGCCCAAAGTCCACCCCAAAGGGACTTACCATCTCCAACAGAAAACACTGTTCACCAACTGCTCCAAACAGCTCTATCGTAGTCCAGCCTTTACTTCAGAGACAAACGTGGTCACTTTGTAACACACATTATAATGCTCTCCTAGCTGCTAGAATGGCACGCCCTCATACTCTGCTTCTGAATGGCTAACAGTACTTACTGAGCATGTGCGACTCCCAACAAAGATGGTACAGAAGTGAGATGCCTCACTCTGTAGCTAAAACAGAGAGCTCAACACACAGGGTGAAAAGAGGAGCTGCAGCAATGTGCACTACAACAAAAATATGGTGTTTTTTGAAAATCAAACCACATAAACCTATTCTGGTACAACCTCTAAATACAATTATGAACCTGAAAATGAGCATAATATGAGCACTTTAAGGCAATAAAGACAGATATGTTTAGACCTCCCTGCGCAAGCCACAGCATTCTTATACAGCAGCAGTCTATACAGCAAAAAATACGCTGAATGCTTACAAATTCCAGAACTAAGAATTGTACCTTTTTGTATGAATGTCTCATGAGAACAGCCTGAAAGGTTGATGACCCCAGGTCAATAGCAAATGAGATGACATGAATGCTCTTGAATACGCTTATATGTGTATATAATATGTTATATGTGGACCAAAATGTAAGGGTTATTTTGAGTTAAAGACCATTTCTAAGGTCAAGACGGCCAGTTAATGAAAACTGGGTGGATGTATTTGTTGTTTAGCAAAATCATCTGATACCTTTGCCTTGGCCTCTGTTGAAAGCTGCAATTCGCAATTCAAATAGAAACAGAACATGGTGTTGCAGCCACATTAAGCAGCTCAGTGAAGCAGTGGCCGTAGACTGAAATGGGGCACTCTGAGTTCAGAGGGGTAGGTCATTACTTTGCTAATCCTACTAAAAATTAGTTTATAGGTTAAATTTGATATTCGAGCTACAAGAGCATTAACGTTTACCGGCAGGGCTGACTCATGCAGCAACATTAAGGGTGAGATGAGAAGGCAGAGCTAAGACAGGTTAGACTGCATTTCGTTCATTTACTTTTAATTACTGTAGATCCCTTTTCCAGAAAGAGGTAGAACGGCAGAACTTCAGTGGGAATAGTCTTTCTTTTCAACATGCAATAAAGAATGAGGACCAGTTCCTCCACTTGTGCAAACTTTGACAAACTTCTTATATTAATATTTCATAGATAGCGTAAAAGCAGTGCTTTGCATGACACCTATTTTTGATCCTCCTTGGTTTAATCACCGTCTTCCAAAGCAAAGGAAGATTCCTTGATTTCTTATCATTCATTGTTCATTATTTAGGTCTATGATAAAGCCAGAGAAAGCCACCACCACGACTATCTGTTTCAATGATTGTCTCTTCAAATATCATCCTTTCTTTTTTCTTTTTTTTATGTGCAACCTGATTGAGCGAACATGAGAGAAAGTCAATTTCACAGCACATTCATCAGCAGGTGGACATCGGAAGAATCAATTTATTCGCAGTAAATAGCAGTAAGACGGCGGCGTCCTCACACGTGTAGCGGCTTCTCACACTTAACGTGACCTCCTTAAAGCGAGACGACACTTTTCGGTTGATAATTCATTGCCATGATCAACCATGAGAGTTTGTAGGAAAGGACCTTTAAAATGTCCACTGATTTCGCTGTGTGTGTGTGTGTGTGTGTGTGTGTGTGTTTATGCACAAGCGAGATAGAGAGGTAGGGAGAGAAACAACGAGACAATGGGAGACAGAGAGCGATGTGCATGTGTGCATGTTGAACATAATTAACTGGATGGTGCTGTGAGTAAGATGAGGGCAGGGCAGCTTTGTCAGACCATGCTGACCTTGGTGACAAAGGCTTTCTGCCCAAAGTTATTAACAATAATTGGACCCTAATTATATGATGTATAAAAAGAGGAGGAAATTGCAGAGGAGTATTCGATTGAACAGTCGTCACACAGGCTGGAAAATGGCACAATAACAGGTCGAGTGGAACCAGTGCTCCATGGGTTGGTGTGTGTTTGTGTGTACTCGCATTTGTGTGTGTATTTGGATGTGGGATTGCGCCATGTCTCCGTATACCTCAGGCTACCTCAGGCTTTTGAAAAGTAAAGCTCTCTGTCACTATTAAAGCTTAGCAGGGCACAATCATGTGTCACTCCTGAAAGGAAGAATAAAAAGATGAAAATAACATCTGAATAAATTGAATAGGTGTGAATGAGCTTAGTTTTGTTTTCACACCCGTCATATAAATTTGCTTAGTGCTGCGTTACTTACGCAGCACAAACTTCACTTATCACTCGAGGGAACTTGAGTTGAAATATTTCACTGGATTGGATTACTTTTGTTTCAAGATATTCTCTCACCAGTGACACATTGTGAAACGGTCGCAGTTTTAAACATTGGGAATTGAAACAAAACTACTTGGTTAGGTTTAGGAAAAATAATTCGTGGTTTGGGTTTAAATAAGTAGCCGCAACGTTTGTTAACTTACGCAACTTAATTCATGTACGATGTTAAGTACGCTATGTAGGCTACAGGATGTGAATTAAGTACGTTACATGAGTTAACTTACACACTTAGTTAAAATAAGTCAATGTTAACGGCTTCCTGGGTGAAAGGCCTGTTTGTTTGACCCACCCATCCACCCCTACCTCCTCCCTACGCTGACTTTGATTCGAAACACATTTGTGATACATCAAAAACAAGTGTAATCTGGGACAAAATACGTTTCCCTCAAAACTTCATTGAGAATGCAGTTTAGTTGCATGGGAACGTACTTTTTAGGAGACAAGGCTGAATATTTAAGTTAGCTGTGGTGAGTTTATTTTGTAATGAAAGACCAGTCTACAAGACAGCACCTTTTTATTATTATTCTACTTCATGAAAAGAAAAGATACAAAATTGCAGAGATTATTTGTACTCATTTATTACAATTGATTTCAAAAGTCTAGGAATGTGGTGTGTTCACAGGTTGGTGGTAAGCTCCAGTATACAAAGTTCATGTTCCAAGTTCTTTTGCTTATCTTGTCACTGTATTTCCTGACAATAAAGCCCAGCAAAATAAAGCTGCCTACTCTGAGAAAATGGTAAATATTTCATTAAAATTATGTGTCGCGTTATCAAATAGGAGCAGGCATACTTTTTATTTCGTCTGAGTTGCGTGTCCATATATAAAGCCAACACGTATTCAGAATAATGAGGAATGAAAGAACAAGGAGAAAAGGCAAATACTGTGTGATGGGGCAGGCACAGTGAAGGTGTGCAGGATTACCTCTGGAATATCAAAGAGTGCCTGCATCAGAAAGGGTTAGGCCTTCCGTCATTAAGCATGCTCTCTTAATGATGAGGCTCTCGCTCCTGCACTGATGAGGGAAGGAGAGAGACTAGCGGCCGGCTAATTGGAGTCAATTTCTGCATGACTGAGTGTTTGTGCACATATATTTATGTGTGTGTGTGTGTGTGTGTGTGTGTGTGTGTGTGTGTGTGTGTGTGTGTGTGTGTGTGTGTGTAAACGTCTGGGTGTTTGTCTGTAAGAAAGATTGAGTGTGTTTCCATTTTGGCCGCTTCGTGCAAGGACTGCCTGATTCCACCTCATTTTGCTTCATTTTAAAGACAACCTTTCCATCAGTCAGTTGACCTAAGGGGAGAGACACCAAGCCAACAAGAGGAATTTAGTCAGGGAAGTAGTAAAGAGCGGACATATTGACGGACACCGAACACAATTGAATCAAATTAGTCCACAGTGTATTTATTTAGTCCAATTAGTTCCAGGACTAATGCCAGAGAAGACAATTGCCAATAAACAGCTCACCTCCACGGCACTTCACACCGTTTTCAGGTGAGCTAAAGGGCAAAGTCAGATGACAAAACATCCTCAACAAATAATCAATTAGAGCATTTAAAATACAAATCAAACCACTTAAATTTATCGTCTAACACCCCTGACAAGGACAGCGTTTAAGACTAATGGTCACCCACACATACCCATGTGTCCCAGGCAGTGAGCTTCAACGTGTTGCCAGTTTCTTATTGCTGCTGCAGTTTGTCACAGTCTTAAAAAGCAGAGGGGACTGACCTTCTTTCTTGTTCTACTGTTAACAAAGAATAACACAGAGAAATATCCCAGCAATGGCAGCAAACAACAATTCCATTCTCCACACAACGAAGAATATCTAGGGTTTTATTTACAATATATACAGTATATTCACCACTGGATTTTGTTATTCAGGAGTTAGCAATTAATAGATTGACAGTGACATCATTGCTATATGCCAATGGTGTCCAGCTTTATGTATTTGCGATACCGAGGGGACCCTATAATAAGTGATCCTATAATTATCAGTGTGTGGATGTGTCATAGTTCTCTACAATTAAAAAAAATTTATTTCTTGTTGCTCATTGCCCTAAACCAGGCCTTTTACATTTTACATCTGCCCTTAACTTCCAGGGCTTCTAGCATGGGGTCATTTTTTGTTTTCAATGAATCTTTGAGAACAAACATTAGCTCATTGCAACAGCTCGAAAAAAATCATCCCCCGCTTTGTATCCTCATGTCTTGATGATGTATTCTTGTTTGAGCCAAGAACCTGTAGCAGGATTACAATGAGTTTGAAATTCTACTGCACTACTATTAACTAAAGCCCCTTTCATACAATGCAATGCAATCCTGAAATTACCTAGACATTTCCCGGAGGAGCTGTATGTGAGAACACAAATGTCCAAATCAGTTGGACCAGCTCCCTAATGCAAAGTCTGCGTAATGTGTGATTGAGCCCATGTATGAATAGAGCAGCTCATTGTCCGGAGAACTCCCAGCGAGTGAGTGGGCGTGTTGGTGAGGTTTCTATCATGCGGCTGAAGTGAAACTGAAATAATACAAACATCTGACGGTAAAGAAGAAGGGTCATTTACACAAAGATGGAGAGGTGACGAGATTTGGAAACTTCTAATGATAAGGGCTGATGCCGAATTTGTCAGACAAATTCAAGGAATGGCAAGAGTCGCAGTTTTTTTTTGACCAAATTACAAAATGGCTAATAATTCGGGTCACGTCCTGCCTCCTGCGCAGCAGAGTATTTCCAGTAAGTGAGAAGGCGTCTGACACGGACAATCTCCCGTTGTGTGCCATGTGAGTTTCATGTGACAAAGGGAAACCCTGGAATTTCCAGACCTGATTTACGGATATTGTCTGGAGTTCATATGAGAAAATGGCTTATAACTCCACAGTGTTCTATATTACATCAGTGCTGGCTTCAACACACTGGCTTCCTATTAAATTTAGGATTCAATTTAGAATCCTTCTACGTACTTTTCAGGCATTACAAAGTTTGGCTCCACCATATTAGTTGCTGATCCCTTAACGGGCGACGGAGCCTCTCTCTTTCTCAAAGATTTGTGGTGACTAAGCTTTTGCTGTCCTGAAATTTTTAAACAGTCTCCCAATTGTGGTCAGGTCAGCAAGCTCGGTTGAGTGCTTTAAATCTCATCTCAAGACCTATTTATTCTCAAAAGCATTTAGCTTCTTTGCCCTGATTTCTTTTTATTCTTACACAATTTTTGCCATCTTTGACTTTTTATCGTCTTTCTGTAACTGTCTATATGTGCTATATAAATAAAGTGTGACTTAACATTGTATCCCAATATGAAGCCATTTGCATGTGGGTAGAGACTATCTTAGTTTTTTCGTGATGACCCTGACTCCGTTATTATCATCAGGAATGTGATGATTGTGACTCATTTTGTAAAAGCTGTTGCATAATTGCATACGTTTTCAAGAAAGAAAAAAAGAACGTCCTTTCATGTTCTTTGCATACTAGTTTATATGATACTGTGGAGAAACATTTAAAAATGAAGGCTTTGCTGAAGATTGGCCCAGTTGCCATTTAGTTAAGATGACATCACCAGATTGCCTGGTTTGGGAGAACAGACAACACAAAATCAGAAATTGGAGGAAATTATGCGTAAGACACAGTAGTAAAAGAACAGATGGGAAATCTAGAGACTGAAGGTAGTGTTCCTCCTTCAGAGTTCTGCCCTATCTTCAACCTTTTGTATTAGAACATAATAGAGACTCTAAAATTGGCCAGAATAATTGACCATAATCGTTTCTAAGATTACTGCTGACAAACTGATTTATAAAGGGCAGACTATTGAAAAGGTGGTTAATTCTGCTTAAATGAGAATTGTTTTCTTTAACAGAAATTAAAACCACTGGTGGTGCATTCTGCTTTTCATTTGATACAGTGAAATGAGAAAGCAAAATGATACAAAGGTTCCTTTGGGGAACTTAATAGGAGACAATGAGGACACTACAGTAGTTGACTGTTGAAAGGGAAAATAGCTCAAGGAAATGTGTTTGAAAACATCCCAGACTGCAGTACATTGAATGTGAAATCTTCCTAAAAGTTCCCAGATGATCAAACCCTGCATTCATGTCATGAACATCCTCTCAACGTGTTGACAGCTAGTTCAGCCTGAATATGAATTATATATCAGCATCAACAAAAGTCAGAAAGAAAGCCATTGTTAGTGTTGCTGGTAGGCAACATAGTACACATACCTGCAACATGCGAGACAGCGTTGTTTGTGTGCAGTGCTGTCTCTGTATATTTGATTTTAAAATACGGCATAATGAGGATGTTAAACAACTCTAATAAATGGTCCAGTTTAATTGATGGTGAATACAATGGTGCTCTGTGAGGAAGGCCCAGCACCATACTAGACCACTGCATTGGAATTGGGATCCCGCTGGTCCTGCAAGACCCAACACAAATACCGCGGGAGCTGGATGTTTTACCATTGCTGTGGCTGAGAGCGTGCGGTTCCAAACATAGACAGCGGCTACTGGGATTTAAGCATGCTGCTCTTGATCAGTGCTGTAACCTGCTGTTCATTTTCGCCGGACCTCCACCCCCGCTGCGAGACCTGCCTCGGCGCTTCTCACGCCGGCAAGGCTCTCACCTCCGACGCCTCCTGCCCGTTCTGCGCCCGCCTGCCATCTAAAGAGCTCCAACGGCGGGCGGACGCTTTTCTGGCTCTTGAGGTCGACGGAGAGGGGGACGGCAGCTTTGCAGACCGACGTGACATGCCCTGGAACCGCTGGAAGAGCGCGTCTTCGACGGGCACGAGTCCGATGACTCGTCTCCCCCGAATGACGATTACCTCACCGGTTTTCCTTCCTCCCCGCTGAGAGGACTGGAACTCGAGACAGGGATCGATGCCTTCCCACTACGGCTCTCCCAGTCTCCAGAACAGCCAGGGGCGCCGCCTCAGCGGTCTTCCCCTCTGCCGTCTGTGGCCCCACCCTCCACCACCAGGGCTCTTTTTCTGGACCTGCCGGACATCATTAAAAAGGACCAGAGAGGCAGCCCCCACTCGCGGCCTCCTGAGCGGTGACGTCTACTCTCAGGTGGAGGAGGCTCTCTCTCAGCCCGGGAAACTGAGCGCTTCAGTCTCTCGCTATGCCCCGTTCACACAGGTTCATGGCGACGCAGAGGCAGGCTTCCCCCTGGAGCAGAGCCTGGCGTCGATCCTGCTTCCGAAGGCTACTTTTTTTCGGCCACCGGAAGCCAACCCCCCCGTCCCCCCAGGATCAGGTTTGCACCCAGGTTATTGACCGGTCTCACCAATGTGCGGCCCAGGGCTTGGCGGCGCAAAACAACATAGCTTTGCTAGCCTCCGCCGTCTCTGCCATGGCCACCAACCCGGAGGCTCTTCCTCCGGAACTGGCCACGGAGATCGGCAAAGCCATGACCGCCATCCTCACCCTCGCCACGGCGACGACGGTGGCGTTGTCGAGGATCCAGGAGAGAGTAATAAGCAGTTATTTGTATCACTCAAATATGCGGTTTGATTGATGACCGGCAGGTCAAGAGGTCACGAGCTGTCAAAAATGTGATTTACGTCCGCCAAATGTTTCTGACGCAATTCTTCCGGAACTTTCCAGAAAAAGGGCGTGCCTAAGCTCGGATATTACCAAGGAGGAGACCGGAAGATGCGTATTAATGTCCCGAGACCGGAAATTGCGTTTTTAAATGAACCAATGGGCGAGATACAGGAAGATGCATTTCAAATGAACCAGTGAGCAAGAAATAGGTATCTTTCCACTATTTGAAGCAGATAAACACCTCGTATAAATGTGAGACCAGAGAGTGTGTGTAAGACAGGGCGGTAAAAAAAGGAATGTGGTAAAAGTGTAAGGGCTCCTCTTACAACAGGCCCTAGGAAGTAGCTTTAATAAGCGTGAATGGTCTAAGCCCAAAGGTCAATGCATCTCTGCACACACACACACACACACACACACACACACACACACACAAACAACAAAAAGATAGCTTGGGGCAGGATAACTTAGCTCAAATCAGGAGTTAAATTTTGTAAAACATGTTGATCGTATGTCTGTGCATGCTTAGCTCTGGTCCATACGTCTGGCTCTCAGAGTCCTCTGCCCTCCTGCGTCCTCCGCTGCTCCGTACTCATCTGGCTGTGTCTGCTTCGTTCTGGGATCGATGTTCACTCCCCTTTTCCCAACACACCCCTTTTTCCCACGCCTCTTTTTTCCCACGCCTCTTTTTTCCCACGCCTCTTTTTTCCCATGCCCACTCCGGAAATCCACTCCACCGGAAATTGCGTTTTCAATTCAAATGAGCGAACCAGTGAGAAGTAAAAAAAAAATGACCGACATTCCCTGTACCATAAATATGGTATTTTTCAACAGATCACACAAAATCACAACTGCCATTTGAACACATAACATTCATTGTGACTACTTTTCTTGTTTACGGGTCAAAATGACTGCCATAGGAAATTAATAGGAAAGAGTATAATATTCATCCATACACACACTCCTACAACTTTCCTGCACTTGTGTGCCATTATACACATGAAACACAAAAACACACACACACACACACACACACACACACACACACACACACACACACACACACACACACACACACACACACAGTTCATGTTGTCAGTACATGTTGTCATGTTGCCGCTTGAGCATGTGAACCACTAATGTTTGCACACACATGCATATGAATTTGAATTGATGAATACAAAACTTATTTTGTATCATTTTAATGTAACTAGCTGAAACAGATTTGTATTGATTGACATTGACAATTCACAATGACAAACATTGACATTGACTTAAAAGATTGGTTGTGTTTAATGTGTGAAAGATGTCAATTTAACAAAAGATAACGTAGCAGCAAGTAGTTAAGCTAATTATATTAAATATACAAACGTTAAAAAATATGTGCTTGTGACATTTTTGTATTAATACAGCTGTTAAAATTATATCTTATTCTCCTTGGTGTACACTTATAATAGTTGTAAAAAATGTAAGATAAGATTCAACTTTGCACCCTGAACCAAATTTGTTTCTTTGTAAAACGCCAAAAGTAATTAGTACTACCTTGAAGTTATATGACTTCACCAGATGTATTTATGTTTTAGCGACATCGCGTCGTAATTTCCCAATTCAGAATTAACACGTCACCAAAATGTAAGTCTCACAGACAAGATATGGTAGGTTCAACATGAATTTGAATTCATGAATACAAAAATGATTTTGTATCATTTTAATGTTACTAGCATAACCACATTCGCTTAAAAGATTGTTTGGGTTTAATGTGGTGCAAGATGCCGAAAAAGATAACATAGCAGGGAATAGTTTACCTAATTATATTAAATATACACAAACATTAAACATTTTTAAACGGATGTGATCAGTGTTAAAAAAGAAAAGAAAAAAAAAGTAAGACGAGATTCAACTTTGCACCCTGTCCCAAATGTGTTTCTTTGTAAAACGCCAACGTTAAAAGTAAGTAGTACTACCTAGCATTTACTCTGGTCTTCTGTTATCTGCATTTCAACCTGAGCTCAAAGTTTTGTACTATGGATTTTACTTATTGTTATATACAAACATTAACATTTTTAAACCTTATGTCATCTGTGATCTATGTGAATTTTAAAAGCTGTATTAACAGCTTTTAAAATTATTGTTACTTCATAACTTGAAGTATGTAAAAAGTAAGTACTACTACCCTGATCTCATGTTATCTGCATTTCAACCTGAGCTCAATTATTTATAATAATAATTAGTTATACAACGCAATATGCAACTGACAACTTTGTCTTAATATTTGATGGCCTGTTCAGAGAATGACAGACAAATTATATATCACTTAAGAGCAGAAACTAAGAATTTAAGACTACAATTTTTTATCCTGTAACAGTATCACTGAAAAGATCCTGAAGGGCTTTGAAACGGCAACTATGATTACATCAAAACTCTGACTCAAACAAGGTTCTTGTTATTTACTAGAAAAGAGAGGATTTAAGAAAACTATAAGAGACAGTTAAAAAAGAAAAAGATATACTAAGCTTGTCCCTCCAAGCAAACTGCTATTTTATTTATGAATTGGTATATCCAAATGTGATATTGTTCAACTTTGTATTTCTATTATTGTTATACAATGTTCTGTTCATTTTGTTTTGTTTGTTAGATTATTTTAACTGTCTTTGTTCTATCTACAACATCTATCAATGTTGGAAGATCTCTCTTGGAGTAGACTAGTTTCTCCCTTTGAACGAGCAAGGGCCTCTAGCTTGCAGTTGTCAGCTAAGGTCAAAGGTCAACCTCTGCTCTGCAGCGCTTACACACACACACACACACACACACACACACACACACACACACACACACACAAACACACAAACACACAGTTGTTTTCAGTTGTTTTATTTTCTATTTTTCTGTTTCCTAGTCCAATTTTTCAGTCTTAAGTACTTAATACAAGAAACAAATTAACAGTTAATCATGCAACATTAGTTAGTTGCAAGGATGTATAATACAAATTACTGCAATGATTATCTCTCTCCTATATTGAGTAGTCAGGTCAGTATTTACCTAAACACCTTTATGCTTTGTACAAATTGACAATAATGTAACTTTAAATAAAAACCCCATACTACTACTTTATGAGAAATGTCCAAATAGTTATGAGACAAACTGCAGATTCTAGTTTTAGTGATATATAATTCAGACCTGGGTAGCTTAAGTTGACTGACATTTGATAAAATTACCAACCAGTTGTTGATGGAATGCACAAGGCAACAGGCAACTTTCCCTTCTGTGACATGCTGTCAGAGTGATATAGAGCCAGCGGACGGGTTGTCTAGCTTTAACTTCTAGCTTTAACCACCATCGCGTTCTTAACAGGCCCAGATTCATAAGCATCAGTTCTGTTGTATGAAACAAGCTGCTGTCATGCAAGCCAGAGGTTGGAGCCTATAGGTAACAGTTGCCGCAAACATGGTCAAAGGTCAACCTCTGTTTTTCTGTTTCCTAGTCCCATTTTTTAGTCTTAAGTACTTAATACAAGAAACAAATTAACAGTTAATCATGCAACATTAGTTAGTTGCAAGGATGTATAATACAAATTACTGCAATGAATATCTCTCTCCTATATTGACTATTCAGGTCGGTCTTTACCTAAACACCTTTATGCTATGTACAACTTGACATTAATCCGTAACAACTACGTTTTAACCAGCTTTATCTTATTATCTTGTATGAACTTTTAGAAATAGTATCATATCATATATATACTGCATGAAAACGCACTGCGAGCCATAGCAAGGGGCCTCTAACCAGTTGCCATAGCTAAGGTCAAAGGTCAACCTCTGCTCTGCTGAACACACACACACACACACACACACACACACACAGACACCAGTGGTATGTCAACAGCTGTACATTTATGTCCACATACGTTCTCGCTTAGTAGTTATCTTTAGATTGGATGTGTCGTTAGATTAAATGCCCGTAGGATAATAATTTTCAGACACAACCAGAACCACTCAAGCTAAAAAGCATTGAATGCTTATTAAACAAGAACAAGAAAATATATGAATGGATTTAAACACCAGTGCAGCCAAACACTATGAACAATCTTCATCTAGACAACACACACTGGCACTCAGAACATACTGAAAGTAAAAACACCAGCATCACACACCAATACAGAAACTAGAAACTTTTAATCTTTACAGTTTGGATAATTTGACTGATTTCACACAAATCAATATTTTCTTTCAGGAAACGCACACCCACACACACACAGACACACAAAACTAAACATACAAGACATACTCCAAAACACAACCACACAAAACAAAGACAAAAAAATAATAATAATAATCATAATAATAATAATAACAATCCTACGTTACCACAGTCTGTGGGTTATCCATTATTCAATGTGAATTCATCATTTTAGAGTCTTTATATAATTCAGTACTAAGGACCATGTGGATAAGAAATCTTGCAGTCAATTTGTTCAATGGTCAACAAGTCTATTATCTGCTCCAGCCATTGATCCAATGTGGGTACAGACTGGGTATTCCATGTAGTAAGTATACATTTTTTTAGCAAAATATGAAAACATTGTAAACACACATTTTCTTGTATAGGGAAACTTATTTTCCACATTATAATTCAACAAATATAACATAGGGCATAACTCAAAAGTACAGTTACACATATCTTGAATTGCTTTACGAATCTTCTCCCAAAAGGAATAAACAGCTTTACAATACCAAAATAAATACATGAATGTTCCTAATTCAGTTCCGCATTTCCTACACATAGAAGAGTTTGTATGATCGAACTTATTAAGCTTCACTGGAGTTATATAGTATTTATACAGGAATTTATAATTAGTTTCCTTAACTTTAATGTTTATAGTTAAAGGTGAGGTCAATTCCGTACACAGAGTTAACCATTCTTTTTCACTAAACTTCTTTTTAAGCTCTAATTCCCAATTTGTTCTCAAAAAGAAGAAAAGGAGTTCTGGGAACTTTCAGACACAATTCTATACAAGTGAGATATCTTACACTTAAGCGAAGTTGCAGAGACAAATTGTTCCAGCTCAGTGGGATAGAGTCTAAGTTGTCCCTTTTTATGTAAAGATACAATAATGTGACGAACCTGCAAGTATTTAAAAAAATCTGTTCTAGGAATTCATATTCTGCACAAATAGCAGTAAAGGATTTAATGGACTCAGAGTCTTCATCAAACATATCTGAAAAGGTTTCCAAACCATGAAGTGACCAATTTCGAAAGTCAATTTGAGAGAGAGCTAGAAAGTCGGGGTTAAATGCAATAGGAGAGTTTTTGCTTATATGACCTTCTGTGCTCAGATACCTATTACAGTCCTGCCAAGCTTTCAATGTGGCTTGTAAAGGGGGGAACCCCTCTACACTCATCAGGGACTGCAGTTTGTTAACATAAAGTGTTGTTGTGATCTCTAATGGATAGCATGTTAGTGATTCCAGTGCTACCCAAAGAGCACTAGCTCCCAACTTCCAACTTATAATATTTCTAACTTGGCAAGCCCAGTAGTACCATAAAAAAAATTGGAAGTCCTAACCCCCCCCTTTTAAACATGGTTTTGTTAAAGTGGACAGCTTAATCTTTGGGGTCTTGTTGTTCCATATACATTTTGTTAAACATCTATTAATTAACTTAAAAAAAGAAAAGGGAATATAACATGGCAGCATATTAAATGCATAAATAAAGAGTGAGTATACTCATTTTAATGACATAAATTTTTCCAATAAGAGACAGTGGGAGAGCAGACCAAGTCTGAAGTTTCTTTTTTGCATTCCTCCAGCAAAGGGTTAAAGTTTCCCTTAAATAGTTCGTCCAAAGCGGGTGTCACTTGTACTCCAAGATATTTAAAGCCATATACTGACCAAGAGACAGGGCATTCCTTCTTAACATTTTCCTCATTTGGAATGTTAAGAGGGCAAGCAATTGATTTTTGTAAGTTAACCTTATACCCTGAAGTTTTAGAAAATGTTTGAATATCTTCCAAGACATGGCGCAAAGTTGACATAGGTTCAGTAACAAATAATAAAGTATCATCGGCATAGAGAGAAATTTTGTGATGTTATAGTGCCTGCGGTCACTCCCTTTATCATAGGATTAGTTCTGATCATCTCAGCAAATGGTTCTAAAGCAATAACAAATAATAATGGGGAGAGAGGGCAGCCTTGCCTGGTACCTCTTCCTAAGTGCACTGGGGGAGATTCCACATTATTAGTACAGACAGTTGCATTTGGAGTGTCATATAATGCTTTAATTCATTCAATGAAATTGTAGCCTAATTTCAATTTATCTAGTACTAAAAAAAGAAAATCCCATTCTAAGCAGTCAAACGCCTTCTCAGCATCGAGAGACATTAATAATGAAGGTGTTTTTTCCTGGTTCAGATAATGTATGATGTTAAACAGTCGTCTAGTATTATCAGATGAGTGACGACCTTTAATGAATCCAGTTTGATCTAAATATATTAATTTTGGGAGAATTTATTCTATTCTCTTCGATAACAGTTTTGTAATAATTTTATAGTCACAATTTAGCAAACTTATAGGCCTATATGAGGCACAACTTTGAGGGTCTTTACCTTCTTTCAATATGACAGAGATTCTAGCTGTTTTCAAAGAAACAGGAAGAATGTTATGGCTAGAGAAGTCATTAACCGTTAACATAAAAACTAATTTAAGTTGTGGCCAGAAAGTTTTAGAAAATTCTCCAGAAAACCCATCTGGGCCTGGAGATTAATTTGCTGGTAGTGATTTAATTACAGAAAACACCTCTTCCTCAGACAAGTTTGTTGATCTGAGACTGTAACCTGAGGTAGATCCAAACGGTCTAAAAAAGGTTGTTTCAGTGATTGAAATATTTTCTGATTTATATAAACCACTATAAAAATCAAAAGATTGTTTATTAATTTCTAATGGCTTGTATGTTACTACATTTTCCATTATTGTTCTCTTAGCTTGTTCCTTTTTCAAATAATGTGCTAATAGTTTACCTGGTCTATTCCCAAATTCATGCATTTTTTGTTTCAAATACATACTTTTTTTGTTTAATATAGTTTGAGTGGTCTGAGTTGAAATTTGCTCTGGCTATAACTAATTTATTCCAATTTTCTTCAGATTGATCTTGCTTATGTAATGCTTCTCTAGATAATAATTCTTCCTTTAAACCATCAGTAATTAATTTTCTTTCTTTATTTTTATAAGAGGAGTAGGATATAATGTGTCCTCTCAAAGTAGCTTTTGCTGCATTCCAAAGTATGAATGGGGCTATTTCAGATGATAAATTATAAATTTTAAAGTCGTCAATCCGCGCTCTCATTTTCTTACAGAATATTCCATCTTCTAATAACGGATTATTAAATTTCCACATTTTAGTTTTAGAAGATTTATTTAGAATGATTTCCATGGATGCAGGAGAAAAAGGAGATGAGACGACACAATGACCTAAATTGAGGACAGCTGCGCTCAAGTTAATGATAAGTTAAAGTCAGTACTTTATCAAACTGTATGAATGTGTGTCCCAGGCCAGGATTGGAAATTAACTAACAATGTAAAGATCAACAAGCCACTGACAGACATGTTCAAATTTGGTTCATTCAATGAATTATTATTTTTTTGTCTTAAATCCACCAGCCATTTTCATATTAAACTAACATTTACAGCATCCTGAACCTTTTTGGTTACTAGGAAACTCAGCCCAGAGTAGTTTTATTCTCCCCAAAACATGTTTCCTTTTTATTTTTAAAGAACTATTAAAAAAAAAAAAAATCACAACTTTTTTGCAACTTTCACTGTCTCCTGCAACTTCATTGCAACAAACAGACAAAGACATCGCAACTTTTATCGCAATTTTTTACAAAAGCTTCCGCGAAATCAGGCATTTTGGGCCGCAACAATCTCAAAAAATGGCTGCGAAATCCTGGAGGGACTGAAGTTCATCAATTCGAGGCTTAACCCATTTCGTAGTTTTCTGGTTGACGGCCTCAGCGTCATCCAAGTCGCTCACCCGAGTTTCCAACTGATCAACGCGCGTTGTTGCCGCGTCCAGCTTTTGATTCAAATCAGCTGTTTGTTGCATAATCGTTCTAACGTTCAATCTCTTGACGAAGATCTTTCAGTTCATCTTTCAGTTCTTTGAACTCATTGCTTAAGGAATTTTTTTAACTCAGCAAACAATTTGTGCATTTCACTTAAGTCAGCCTTGCTACTTGCGTCCCCAGCAATTTGTTTGTTTGCCATTTTCTTCTTTGGCTGATACTTATTAGTCTCCTTATGCGTTCCGGAGCGAAGGTTCATAACTCAGTTTTCGCTGCCAGGCATATTTTCCTCTTTAGATGTAGGGTAAACAAAGTACAAAACTACTTTTGGGGGAGGTATAAGCGATCTCAATCAAGCTGTTGCCATGTCACCGGAATTGGAAGCACCACCTCCAAAACAATCAATTCTCGTTTTTCCAGTATGTACATACATTACTACAGACAAAAAATCTATATACTGACGCAAACAGATAATTTTCGTTCCTTGTTTACCTAAAAACTAGTATGTTATAAAATAAAATGAATTAAGGTGAAATATTTTTTCTTTAAAGAAAATATTGATTTGTGTGAAATCAGTCAAATTCTCCAAACTGTAAAGATTAAAAGTTTCTAGTTTCTGTATTGGTGTTTGATGCTAGTGTATTTACTTTCAGTATGTTATGAGTGTCAGTGTGTGTTGGCTAGATGAAGATTGTTCATAGTGTTTGGCTGCACTGGTGTTTAAATCCATTCATATATTTTCTTGTTCTTGTTTAATAAGCGGTGCTTTGCATTTGTAATTAGATATACCCTACAATTTTACTTATGAAAGGGAGAGAAGAATTGCTACATTTACAGTTTAACAAGGTTAACACAGGGCTAACAAATAAAACCAAACTGTGTATATGGTGAGATGAAAGGCTACAGTGGGACATGTGGCATTTAACATTCAATGCTTTAATCTAACGACACATCCAATCTAAAGATAACTACTAAGCGAGAACGTATGTGGACATAAATGTACAGCTATTGACATACCACTGGTATCTGTGTGTGTGTGTGTGTGTGTGTGTGTGTGTGTTCAGCAGAGCAGAGGTTGACCTTTGACCTTAGCTATGGCAACTGGTTAGAGGCCACTTGCTATGGCTCGCAGTTCGTTTTCATGCAGTATATATGATATGATACTATTTCTAGTTAAAACGTAGTTGTTACGGATTAATGTCAAGTTGTACATAGCATAAAGGTGTTTAGGTAAAGACCGACCTGAATACTCAATATAGGAGAGAGATAATCATTGCAGTAATTTGTATTATACATCCTTGCAACTAAGTAATGTTGCATAATTAACTGTTAATTTGTTTCTTGTATTAAGTACTTAAGACTAAAAAATAGGACTAGGAAACAGAAAAACAGAAAATAAAACAACATACATGTATGTAGAGCAGAGGTTGACCTTTGACCATGTTTGCGGCAACTGTTACCTATAGGCTCCAACCTCTGGCTTGCATGACAGCAGCTCGTTTCATACAACAGAACTGATGCTTATGAATCTGGGCCTGTTAAGAATGCGAACCACCGTCTACACTTGTGTAAAATAAACAGTGAAAGTTAAAGACAACCCGTCCGCTGGCTCTATATCACTCTGACAGCATGTCACAGAAGGGAAAGTTGCCTGTTGCCTTGTGCATTTCATCAACAACTGGTTGGTAATTTTATCAAATGTCAGTCAACTTAAGCTACCCATGTCTGAATTATATATCACTAAAACTAGAATCTGCAGTTTGTCTCATAACTATTTGGACATTTCTCATAAAGTAGTAGTATGGGGTTTTTATTTAAAGTTACATTAATGTCAATTTGTACAAAGCATAAAGATGTTTAGGTAAAGACTGAGCTGACTACTCAATATAGGAGAGAGATAATCATTGCAGTAATTTGTATTATACATCCTTGCAACTAACTAATGTTGCATGATTAACTGTTAATTTGTTTCTTGTATTAAGTACTTAAGACTAAAAAATGGGACTAGGAAACAGAAAAACAGAAAATAAAACAACTGTGTGTTTGTGTGTGTGTGTGTGTGTGTGTGTGTGTGTGTGTGTGTGTGTGTGTGTGTGTGTAAGCGCTGCAGAGCAGAGGTTGACCTTTGACCTTAGCTGACAACTGCAAGCTCGAGGCCCTTGCTCTTTCAAAGGGAGAAACTAGTCTACTCCAAGAGAGATCTTGATAGATGTTGTAGATAGAATAAAGACAGTTAAAATAATCTAACAAACAAAACAAAATTAACAGAACATTGTATAACAATAATAGAAATACAAAGTCGAACAATATCACATTTGGATATACCAATTCATAAATAAAATAGCAGTTTGCTTGGAGGGACAAGCTTCCTATATCTTTTTCTTTTTTTAACTATCTCTTATAGTTTTCTTAAATCCTCTCTTTTCTAGTAAATAACAAGAACCTTGTTTGAGTCAGAGTTTTGATGTAATCATAGTTGCCGTTTCAACACCCTTCAGGGTCTTTTCAGTGATACTGTTACAGGATAAAAAGTTGTAGTCTTAAATTCTTAGTTTCTGCTCGTAAGTGATATATAATTTGTCGGTCATTCTCTGAACAGGCCATCAAATATTAAGACAAAGTTGTCAGTTGCATATTGCGTTGTATAATTAATTATTATTATAAATAATTGAGCTCAGGTTGAAATGCAGATAACATGAGATCTTAGCTTACTTACTTTTTACATACTTCAAGTTATGAAGTAACAATAATTTTAAAAGCTGTTAATACAGCTTTTAAAATCACATAGATCACAGATGACATAAGGTTTAAAAATGTTAATGTTTGTATATAACAATAAGTAAAATCCATAGTACAAAGCTTTGAGCTCAGGTTGAAATGCAGATAACAGAAGACCAGAGTAAATGCTAGGTAGTACTACTTACTTTTAACGTTGGCGTTTTACAAAGAAACACATTTGGGACAGGGTGCAAAGTTGAATCTCGTCTTACTTTTTTTTTCTTTTCTTTTTTTAACACTGATCACATCCGTTTAAAAATGTTTAATGTTTGTGTATATTTAATATAATTAGGTAAACTATTTCCCTGCTATGTTATCTTTTTTCGGCATCTTTCACCACATTAAACCCAAACAATCTTTTAAGCGAATGTGGTTATGCTAGTATACATTAAAATGATACAAAATCATTTTTTGTATTCATGAATTCAAATTCATGTTGAACCTACCATATCTTGTCTGTGAGACTTACATTTTGGTGACGTGTTAATTCTGAATTGGGAAATTACGACGCGATGTCGCTAAAACATAAATGCATCTGGTGAAGTCATATAACTTCAAGGTAGTACTACTTACTTTTAACGTTGGCGTTTTACAAAAAAACTAATTTGGTTCAGGGTGCAAAGTTGAATCTTATCTTACATTTTTTACAACTATTATAAGTGTACACCAAGGACAATAAGATATAATTTTAACAGCTGTATTAATACAAAAAATGTCACAAGCACATATTTTTTCATATTATGCTTATTAAAGCTACTTCCTAGGGCCTGTTGTAAGAGGAGCCCTTACACTTTTACCACATTCCTTTTTTTACCGCCCTGTCTTACACACACTCTCTGGTCTCACATTTATACGAGGTGTTTATCTGCTTCAAATAGTGGAAAGATACCTATTTCTTGCTCACTGGTTCATTTGAAATGCATTTTCCTGTATCTCGCCCATTGGTTCATTTAAAAAACGCAATTTCCGGTCTCGGTGAAGGTGGGCCACGTCCCACCTTCACCAGGCGACCGAGGAAGCGGAGCGGCTACGGCGGCTTGGCTCTTGGAAAGAGGCTCCCCCAAAACCAGCGCCACCGCTCCACAAACCACCATAAGAGGAAACGCCCCACAGCCTCCGCTACGGCTGCACCCTCTCAGGCTTCGTCGTCCGCCTGCCCCCCACAGCGGCAGCTGGCCCCTGACCGGCAGGTTTCACGGGGCCGAAGGACAATGAAGGCGGCTCCCACCTGGTCAAACCCGCCCCCGGAGCCACCCAGCAAGCAACGGCAACGGTGGCAATGACGGGGCGCGGGGAACGTCTGTCCCTCCAACTGGAAACACAACGGCCCTTTTAAGGGCCACTTCAGTCTTTCTAAAGGGCAGTTTCACTTCAACCGAGCAGCCCTTGTTCCCATTGAACATTACACTGATGTCATGACAGACGTTCCCCCCACAAGCACACACCAGGTCACCGCTACTCGCGGAGCTCCACCGCTCTCTCACTATGCAGACAGCGGGAGCAAACGCCCACCCGCTACAATTAGCGCCGCTCAGTTATCCTCCTCCCCCCGGCTATGCCAGCGGGATGAGGACGACGATGACCCGCTACCCTTTCGACAGGGCCCTACCATGGGCTGGGCGACACAATCTACTCATGTCTCGCCCAGCGGCGGGACGGGCTCTGCGCTTCTTGCTAGCCTTGTCTGTGAACAACACACAGACATGCTGCGCTCCCGCTCTCAGAGCACAGCGCAGCATGGATCAGGCTGACACACATGGAGTATTGCTCCATCAAATATTAAGACAAAGTTGTCAGTTGCATATTGCGTTGTATAACTAATTATTATTATAAATAATTGAGCTCAGGTTGAAATGCAGATAACATGAGATCTTACTTACTTACTTTTTACATACTTCAAGTTATGAAGTAACAATAATTTTAAAAGCTGTTAATACAGCTTTTAAAATTCACATAGATCTGAGATGACATAAGGTTTAAAAATGTTAATGTTTGTATATAACAATAAGTAAAATCCATAGTACAAAGCTTTGAGCTCAGGTTGAAATGCAGATAACAGAAGACCAGAGTAAAATGCTAGGTAGTACTACTTACTTTTAACGTTGGCGTTTTACAAAGAAACACATTTGGGACAGGGTGCAAAGTTGAATCTCGTCTTACTTTTTTTTTCTTTTCTTTTTTAACACTGATCACATCCGTTTAAAAATGTTTAATGTTTGTGTATATTTAATATAATTAGGTAAACTATTCCCTGCTATGTTATCTTTTTCGGCATCTTGCACCACATTAAACCCAAACAATCTTTTAAGCGAATGTGGTTATGCTAGTAACATTAAAATGATACAAAATCATTTTTGTATTCATGAATTCAAATTCATGTTGAACCTACCATATCTTATCTGTGAGACTTACATTTTGGTGACGTGTTAATTCTGAATTGGGAAATTACGACGCGATGTCGCTAAAACATAAATGCATCTGGTGAAGTCATATAACTTCAAGGTAGTACTACTTACTTTTAACGTTGGCGTTTTACAAAAAAACTAATTTGGTTCAGGGTGCAAAGTTGAATCTTATCTTACATTTTTTACAACTATTATAAGTGTACACCAAGGACAATAAGATATAATTTTAACAGCTGTATTAATACAAAAATGTCACAAGCACATATTTTTCATATTATTTTTTTTTTTGCTTATTAAAGCTACTTCCTAGGGCCTGTTGTAAGAGGAGCCCTTACACTTTTACCACATTCCTTTTTTTACCGCCCTGTCTTACACACACTCTCTGGTCTCACATTTATACGAGGTGTTTATCTGCTTCAAATAGTGGAAAGATACCTATTTCTTGCTCACTGGTTCATTTGAAATGCATTTTCCTGTATCTCGCCCATTGGTTCATTTAAAAAAACGCAATTTCCGGTCTCGGTGAAGGTGGGCCACGTCCCCACCTTCACCAGGCGACCGAGGAAGCGGAGCGGCTACGGCGGCTTGGCTCTTGGAAAGCGGCTCCCCAACACCAGCGCCACCGCTCCACAAACCGCCATAAGAGGAAACGCCCCACAGCCTCAGCTACGGCTGCACCCTCTCAGGCTTCGCTCGTCCGCCTGCCCCCCCCCCACAGCGGCAGCTGGCCCCTGACCGGCAGGTTTCACGGGGCCGAAGGACAATGAAGGTGGCTCCAACCTGGTCAAACCCGCCCCCGGAGCCACCCAGCAAGCAACGGCGACGGTGGCAATGACGGGGCGCGGGGAACGTCTGTCCCTCCAACTGGAAACACAACGGCCCTTTTAAGGGCCACTTCAGTCTTTCTAAAGGGCAGTTTCACTTCAACCGAGCAGCCCTTGTTCCCATTGAACATTACACTGATGTCATGACAGACGTTCCCCCCACAAGCACACACCAGGTCACCGCTACTCGCGGAGCTCCACCGCTCTCTCACTATGCAGACAGCGGGAGCAAACGCCCATCCGCTACAATTAGCACCGCTCGGTTATCCTCCTCCCCCTGGCTATGCCAGGGGGATGAGGACGACGATGACCCGCTACCCTGTCGACAGGGCCCTACCATGGGCTGGGCGACACGATCTACTCATGTCTCGCCCAGCGGCGGGACGGGCTCTGCGCTTCTTGCTAGCCTTGTCTCAGACATGCGCGCGCCCGCTCTCAGAGCACAGCGCAGCATGGATCAGGCTGATACACATGGACTCGAGGATGTCAAAGCTGATATCGCGGGGCTACACACTCCAGTTCGCCTCCCCCCCCGCCTCGCTTTGCGGGCGTGTTGGAGACAACTGTGTCATCCCAGGCAGAATCAGACGCCATGACGTCAGAACTACGGGAACTGCTGTCAAAAGGAGCAATTTCTCCCGCTACTTTCTCACTGACACAAATTCCTGCGCTTCTTTTTCCAAGGGGCTCATTTCCAGTACAACCGGCTACTGTTCGGTTACTCACTGGCCTCCCGCATGTTTTCCAAGTGCATGGAGACGGCACTTCAGCCGTTGCGGAAAAAAGGCATCAGAGTCCTGTTTTATCTGGACGATTTGCTCATCCTGGCTCCCTCTCGGGAAACGGCGGCACTGCACACTGTGGCAGTTCTGCAGCACCTGCAGACACTGGGTTTTGCCATAAACTGGCAGAAAAGCTCATTGGTTCCCACACAATTGATAGTTTATCTGGGCGTAGCGCTAAACTCGATTGTTATGAGGGCCAGGCTGTCAACGCCAAGGCAAGACGCACTGATCTCTCTCCTGTCGCGCACCACGCCACGCGCAAAGGTGTCAGCGCTGTCCGTCATGCGCCTTCTGGGCATGATGTCCGCGGGCTACTTGGTAGTACCCCTGGGGCTTCTCCACATGAGAAAAATCCAGAGGTGGTTCCTCTGTCAGCGCATCGACCCCATACGCCACAAGTGATGAATGCTGACCATCATCACCAATCCCTCCTTCTCTGCAGTCATATTGGGGGAACCCCCGGACCTTGTTAGCTGGGGTTCCCCTGGACAAGGTGACGTCATACGTGACAGTGTACACGGATGCGTCCCTCACTGGCTGGGGAAGGATGTGCGAATCACAGGTGGTGGGAGGGGAATGGCGACCTCCCCCTCTCCCACACATAAACTGCCTGGAGCTGTCCACGGTGCTGAAGGTTTTAAACCACTTTGCCCCAGTGGTAGCGGGGAGACATGTTGTCGTACAAACAGACAATGTTACAGCAGCAGCGTTCATAAATCGCCAGGGCAGCGTACATTCGGCCCGGCTGTTGGAAATAGCCAGGAGCCTTCTGCTGTGGGCGCACAATCATCTGCTGTCCCTCAAGGCTGTTTACATCCCCGGGATACTAAACCGGGCGGCAGACCTAATGTCGAGGGGAGGGCCCTCTCACAACGAGTGGAAATTGAATCCCACTATCGTTCAGAAGCTGTGGAGCAGGTTCGGGGAAGCGGAGGTGGATCTGTTCGCCTCACGAGAAAACACAATCAATGGAGCACAGTGCGCGCTGTGGTTTTGCTCGAGCACACGGGACAATCCACCCCTCGGCGTGGACGCTTTCTCCCACCATCCCTGGCCCAGAACCCTCCTGTACGCTTTTCCCCCCGTCTCCTGGAACGCATCCAGGAGGAGACTCTGTCGGTCATCCTGGTGGCACCGGAGCGCACGAGCGGTTCCCGACGCTGGTCCAGCTGCTGGCGGGCCCCCCCTGGCAATTGCCGTGACGCGAGGACGCCCTGTCACAGCTGGACGGCGCGATATCCCACCCCCCAGTGATAACCCAGCGACTGTGGGGCTGGCTGCTGAGGGGGAACGCTTGCAGAGGTTTGGCTTGCCTCCTGCCGTGGTGCGCACTATTCAGAGCGTGAGAGCCTCCTCTACAACAGCGTGTTACGCGGCGCGTTGGTCCGCTTTCCAGCGCTGGTGCACGGAGAGGAAAACAGACCCTATATTGTGTCCACTGCCTCTCGTGTTGACTTATCTCCAAACTTTGGTAGATAACAACTTGGCTGCGTCCACAGTCAAAGCCTACGCAGCAGCCATTTCATCCTGCCACGAAGGCTATGGAGAGAGAACGGCTTTTGCGCATCCCCTAGTAAAGGGTTTTTTGAAAAGGGTCAGACGACAGAAACCTGCCGTGCGCTCTCTCACACCCCAATGGGATCTGGCCCTGGTGCTTCGAGCTCTGGGGAAGCCTCCTTTCGAGCCCTTGTCACAAGCCTCTCTCAGGTTGCTGTCTCTAAAAACGGCGCTTCTCCTTGCCCTGACATCAGCCAAGCGAGTGAGCAACTTATGCGCGCTGTCAGTTTCGCCGTCCTGTCTCTCCATTAGAGGGGACGGGAGCGCAGCCACCCTACAGCCTAACCCTTCTTTCACACCGAAAATTTCAACAAACTCCTTTTGGTCAAGGGTTTTTTCCCTCCAGGGTTTTTCCAGGGTCTATCATGCATCCTCTCTCACTACCATGCACGCCTACAATCATGATATGTGCCACTGCATGTGTACTGCCTGGGGTCCTCCCCCCCCCCCTACTCTGGGTGGCTGGGGGGACCTCGGGCATCCCATAATTATCAATCATGTATTACCTCACCAATCATGCATGCCTGCACTCTCAGCTTGGGCCTTACAGGCAGCCAGGCCACCACTTGTGGGCTCTGGGTCGCAGGTGGCATTGACTACATCAGCTTCGCCCTAAGCCATAGCGTGGCATAGAGGGCGAAGCCTATACGAAATAGAATGATAGTTACGTTATTGTAACTCCAGATTCTATGAGTATAGGCGTAGCCCTCTAAGAACCGGGCCACCTGCTCCAGTTACACTAACTGAAGAAAAAGCTTATGTTGGGAGCAGAGCAACGGGTCCGCTCTGTTTATATACAGTATTTGCGGACGTAGTTGAAGCAGTACCGAGCGGTATGCAAGGGCGGGAAAGAAAATCTTCACGACTGCGCATGCGCAGGCTTAGAGGGCTACGCCTATACTCATAGAATCTGGAGTTACAATAACATAACTATCGTCATAGACTGGACATGGCATCAGTGACGTTACCCATTGGTTCGTGGGGGAGCGTGCCTATGTTCCCACAGTCCTATGTTCCCACATTTCTAAGATTTTTGTCAAAATTAGGCCCTATGTTCCCACAGTTCCAACATTTCTAAGATTTTTTTTCCAAAATTAGGCCTATGTTCCCAGATTTCCTTTTTCATGAATTTGTATCAGATTGTATCCCCCTTTCTCCCAATTTGCTGCAAAGCTTGTTTATTTCGAAACCATCTGGATAACTCTGTCTGAGAATGCATGTCTACCACCTGTCAATCACACAACTCAGCCCTATTACTGCCTACAAAATGCAGAGAGAAACAAACATGTCCACAGCGTGGGTGATATGAAATCAACTCAAAACCAAGACTCAAACGTGTACAAGGAAGCAGGTCATTTATTTCACATTACGTGAAATAAATAAAGAGCCAAAATCAACTCAATTAGTCAACCAGTGTAACATAGCTAAAGATCTGCAATTATAGTGACTTATCAAGATATACTATTACATATATTTAATAGTTATTAAATATATATAATTAATAGTTATTAAATATATATTAAATAAAAGCTTGGATTCATCATGTTTGCCCAGTGAAATTGAGACTTGCTTGATGCTTGATCATTATCCGTGCATACTATATGTCTGCAGTTGCAATGGGTTTGTGTTTTACATAAAAGGTTTTGAATCTCTAAAGTTCAACCAATGTTAATGGGATCGTGCTTATATCCAGTATAGAATTGCATCTGAGCGGCCACTTAAAGTAATGCAATGTTTGTATTTGTTGCTGCAATGGCTAATGGCCAGTCTTCCTCCCCCTCATAGGCTTTGAACATTCTGTAAATCAAAGAAATAAAATGGAATACCAATGATCACTTACATTTTAAAGAGGTCATCAGCTGCTCTTGTAATTTTAGTTTTTTTTTACGTTTTGCACTTGTGTCTGGCACAGTTTTTTCTACTGGTGATTCTATCTTCATTGCCACAATAGTAGCTTGACTTTGAAAGTCAGTTGCTAAAATAAGCCAAATGCCTGCACCGAGTCAACGATAAACAAGTCCCTCCTCCCCAAATAAACAACCCCAGAGGTTGTTTTTACAAGCAAGTTATTACAACCCATATTTACGTTTATTGTGGCAGCGACCTAGCCTGGTCCTACCAGACTCTCATACATTTCATTTGTAGAGAGAGTCTGGCCTCTCTCCATTGACAAGTGTTAACTCCCTTGAAGGCGGGTACTCTGTTGAAGTTTAAAACTATTGGATCAGCCCAGAGCCACTCTGGATCTGCCATAACCAATCGCTAACGTTTGGTCGTGACGTATGTCATGCGCATGTGCAACAAGAGGGGAGACCGACAACAACTATCGGCTTATATTTAGCATTAGCATCGCTAGCGTTAGCCTTAGCCAACTCCTTCACCACTAACGGAGCGAGCTGGAAAATCTGACTTTTTCCGAACCCCGTGGGGAGGAGGGCCACAACATCATGGCCACCAACAAAACTCAGCAAAGACTGTTCTTGCTCGGGCTTTAACTTCTGGATATTCGGCAGCATTGCTGCCACAACGGACCGAATGGCTTCGCTCGCATCTTTCTAGTGCACGTCCTCAACGTCATCGTTCTCAGCCACTCCCTCTGTTTTCGCTGATTGGATCTACAAATATCTGACCGGAGAAAACCCAAGAATATACCGCAAACCCAGACGGAGTACTGAAGGAAAATAAAAATTGAGCGGAAGTAAGTAGGAGGGTGGAGCCAGGCTAGCAGCGACCTCTAATGTCTGTAGCAATTGTGAAGGGAGCAAAGGAGTAAGTCAGGTGACGCAGTTTAAAGAGCGACAAAGTCAAATAAACACAGGACTTTCACCCAGGAGACCGCTGTCGTGTCCCATGTGTAACCAAAAGTCAACATTGACTTAGTTTAACTTTTAACATATCTACGTATGTAATTGAAGTTACATAACAAAAACATTAATTTAAGCCAAACCATGATCTTTTCTTACACCTTACCAAGTAGTTTACTTGTCTAACTCTAGACCCCTAAACCTAACCAAACGACCATTTCACAACGTTAACCACATGTTTAAAAGTGTTGATCTCCTACCACCGATAGGGGTGCTAGTGTAGGAAATGCTCCTTTGGGCAGTTTTAGAGGGTAGGAACAAAGAATGTATGTGATCATATGGGTTGGAGGAGTTGTTGCAAGAAACAGCTTTATCTTGCTTTATGTTACTAATTGTGTGCACACTAACTGTATACTGGTCATTTTTAGGTGTTTACTATAGTGGTAGGAAGGATGTTGACCCCTCAGAACTTCACTATTACAGTATGTTATGTGGCTACAGGAGTGCAAGACGAAAAATCTGAAAGCATTCAGTCCTTAGACTCTTTTGTGTTAAGCCTACTGAGCTCAGCGCATCAATCTCAAGGATACCTGTTCTAATAGGAGACATTGGTTTGATCTAAAATGTAGCCAATAACTTTTCCCTTGGAGAAACCACCCTAATGCTATGAAAAGCACCCATGAATGATCACAAACTGGCCAAAACCACTTTTATCCACCCATTCAAATAAAATGTATTACATGATATTGCCTGTCTCTGTCAGTTTGAAATTTGAAGCTGTATTGTCATCAAGCTAACGTAACTCCCTTCTTCTGTGTCAGCCTCAGTATAGAAGATGCAATAAATGAATGTGCATGAATTGTTGCGCTTACTGTTGCACAGTTCAATATACAATCTAGAATTGATGACAATTCAATGTTAATGGCAGGAGCTTACTTTACATTCAGTTTGGTTGTCAATAACATTTATATAACTATCACCTTGCATCAATATATCCCATTCATTCATAACGGGACTAGAGTGCAGTAATCAAAATTTGTTACCAAAGTGCTGGTAGCCTGGACTTTTTTGTTTATGTATTTGAAGCATTCATGGATTTCTTTTGAGCGAACAAGATAAAAGTCTTTTTTCTCAAAAGACAAGAAAAAAGCCAGTAGAGAGGGCATAGTTTTAAAAGTATGAAGCCAGAATGATTTGCATCGAATGAGTGGTGTCCTCTTAATGAAACATGTTCTTTGTAGTTTTTAACCTGCTACTTTTCTATCTGTTGCCTTGCTTCATAGCATGGTTCAACGTAGACTACATGCAAAGTCACAAAGCCTTTGTATAAATGGCAATGTGTTACTGAAACCATATGTTAAAAAGAAAAGGCACATTTTTATAAAGACACTGTTGGTGTGGAAGTGGGAGACAGCTGTGTTTTAGCTGGTTGGACATTTTAATGAAACTGTGAAAAATAATTGCTTGTTGTGATGCTGGTGGTGCTTGATAAGTAGTAAGAGATTTCACTTCTCTGACTTTATCAAATTCATTACATTCTATTTTATCGTGACATTTATTCCAAAGTGAGTGTAGAATTTGAAAAACTATCACATTCTCAACACTCCTTTACATACTTGGATTGTCTACATTTTGAATGATGTAGATGATGATGAAGAGGTGGTGTTCTTTCTGTTTCATTTCATCTTGAGGAATCACTAATGTGGTATTAGTGGTTGAAGTGTATTCATTAATTAAGTATGCCATGAAAAAGAACTGATACCTCTTTGTGAGTTTGTCAGATTCAGGCAATCATTCAAACATTCTAAAAACTGCAGATTTTTATTCGGACCAAATAACACTGAGCTAATCACTGCGTGGAGTCAAACCTGTCTTGTTTTCTCAACTCCCAGGGGTGATGACAAAGCAGTTCATGTACCACAGTGCTGTAAAAGCACCCCAGTTTCACCCCAACTTAAATTGCATGACTTTCCTTTTACTTGTAGAAAAACAATACAGGTGCTGGTCATATAATTAGAATATCATGAGAAAGTTGATTTATTTCAGTAATTCCATTCAAAAAGTGAAACTTGTATAATGTATACATTCATTCCACACAGACTGATATATTTCAAGTGTTTATTTCTTTTAATTTTGATGATTAGAACTGACAACTAATGAAAACGCCAAATTCAGTATCTCAGAAAATTAGAATATTGTGAAAAGGTTCAATATTGAAGACACCTGGTGCCACACTCTAATAAGCTAATTAACTCAAAACACCTGCAAAGGCCTTTAAATGGTCTCTCAGTCTAGTTCTGTATGCTACACAATCATGGGGAAGACTGCTGACTTGACAGCTGTCCAAAAGACGACCATTGACACCTCGCACAAGGAGGGCAAGACACAAAAGGTAATTGCTAAAGAGGCTGGCTGTTCACAGAGCTCTGTGTCCAAGCACATTAATAGAGAGGCGAAGGGAAGGAAAAGATGTGGTAGAAAAAAGTGTACAAGCAATAGGGATAACCGCACCCTGGAGAGGATTGTGAAACAAAACCCATTCAAAAATGTGGGGGAGATTCACAAAGAGTGGACTGCAGCTGGAGTCAGTGCTTCAAGAACCACCACGCACAGGCGTAAGCAAGACATGGGTTTCAGCTGTCGCATTCCTTGTGTCAAGCCACTCCTGAACAAGACACTGCGTCGGAAGCGTCTCGCCTGGGCTAAAGACAAAAAGGACTGGACTGCTGCTGAGTGGTCCAAAGTTATGTTCTCTGATGAAAGTACATTTTGCATTTCCTTTGGAAATCAAGGTCCCAGAGTCTGGAGGAAGAGAGGAGAGGCACAGAATCCACGTTGCTTGAAGTCCAGTGTAAAGTTTCCACAGTCAGTGATGGTTTGGGGTGCCATGTCATCTGCTGGTGTTGGTCCACTGTGTTTTCTGAGGTCCAGGGTCAACGCAGCCGTCTACCAGGAAGTTTTAGAGCACTTCATGCTTCCTGCTGCTGACCATATAAGTGACAAAATAACGCCAACATGTTCCTGTTTACATGTTGTGATTTGTAGAGTCACAGCGTGTACAAAAAACAACGTACCATGAGACACAGCCTCAGCATCTTCTAACCGTAAACAAACTGGGAACTATATTCTCAGAAAGGCGAAGCTCTGCTACTTCTGCTACTTGGGCGGAGTGATTTGCTTTGCAGCAAGCCTTTCTGAGAATATAGTTCCCAGGTTGTTTACGGTTAGAAGATGGCTGTGTCTCATGTTACGTTGTTTTTTGTACACGCTGTGACTCTACAAATCACAACATGTAAATAGGAACATGGTGGCGTTATTTTGTCACTTATTCGGAGCAGTAGGCTAGTTGGAACCAGTTACCTGCAGGTTCTGTGCTAGGCTAAGCTACCGGTGGAACCGTCAGACAGAGTTACAACACGCACGGACACGAGAAGGGTATGTATCGACTTGTCTTACTCTGGGGGTTACGGTAATTAAGCTAAAGTCCCAATAAGTCGGCGTGTTCCTTTTAAAAATGGTTTCTATAATAATAAGTTTATTTGATAGAGCACATTTTACAGACAAAGTCTCAAAGTGCTTCACATCATGTGGAAATATGAAACATTTGGAAAAAAATATAGTAAGATTCAACAGAAAATAAATTGAAAGACCAATGAAAATCCTTTAAAAGATTAAAACCCAAAGTTACAAATATGAGTCAAAAGTGAATTTAAACAAGTGCGTCTTCAGCTGCTTTTTAAAAGCTTCAACAGAGACTGCAGAACGTAAGACAATAGGAAGGGCGTTCCACAGGTTTGGAGCCACCGCTTCAAAGGAATGGTCACCTTTAGATTTTAAGCGAGTGCGTGGGACCACCAGTAATCCCTGGTAAGAAGACCTGAGGGACCCGTTAGTAGTGTACGGATGGTGCAGGTCCGAGATATAAACAGGTGCCTGACCATGCAAAGCTTTATAAGTCAGAATAAGAACTTTAAATTGGATCCTGAACTTGATCGGAAGCCAATGTAATGAGTATAAAATAGGAGTGATGTGTGAAATCCTGCTGGACCTGGTCAACAGCCTTGCAGCAGAGGTCTGGACCAGTTGTAGACGGTCCTGGGACGACTTGCTGAGACAGATGAAAATGGAGTTGCAGTAATCAAGCCGGGATGATATAAAACCATGAATGATCATCTCAAGCTCAGAATGTGAAACAACAGCTCTACGTTTGGCAATGTTTCTTAATTGAAAGAATCACGTGCGGGTCAGTGATTTGATATGTTGATCAAAATACAGTACATGTTATGATCAAATATAACACCAAGATTTCACACTTTGGACTGTACAGCTGAAGAAAGGAACCCCAAAAGCTGAACAACCTTGGAAGCTGTAGTGTCCGGAGCAACAATAAGGACTTCGGTCTTATCTCCATTAAGCTGTAGGAAGTTGTTTGCCAGCCAGTCCTTGATGGACGTCAAACATTTAAGCAATTCCAACACTTTGTCAGTCTCTTCCAGGTTAAAAGAGACACATACAGCTGGATGTCATCTGCATAAAAGTGATAACAGATATCGCCAAATTGGCTACTTATATGTCCCAGGGGAAGCATATACAATGCAAATAAAATCGGACCTAACACAGAACCCTGAGGCACCCCACAAGAAAGGGCAGCAGTTTCTAAACAATAGGGACCAAGTGACATAGAAAAACTTCTATCTGAAAGATAAGCGGTGATCCAATCCAGGGTGCTCCCTGAGATACCAACCCAGTGCTTAAGTCTTTCAAGCAAGATGTTCTGATCCACTATATCAAAAGCTGTGCTAAGGCCCAGCAGCACCAAAACCGAGCATTCACCCATGTCAGAGGACATTAATAAATCGTTGGACACTCTAAGAAGAGCAGTTTCTGTTGAGTGTTTCTGACGGAAGCCAGATTGAAATTTGTCTAAAATGTTACATGTATTCAAGACAGCAGTGAGCTGTTTTCAGTCAACTTTTCCTAAAATTTTGTAAATAAAAGGCATCTTGGAAATGGGCTTATAATTTGTGGGAATTGATTGATCCAGTTTGGTTTTCGTCAGTAGTTGCTGAACAACTACGTGTTTAAAATACGAAGGGACACAACCAGATTGCAGAGAGCTGTTGAGTATAGAGAGAACCCAAGTACTCACAGACCCAAATCCTACAAATATGTCCAAAAATGTTTAGCCCCTTATGAAAAATATGCACATTAGCTGCAATATCATAATTAGAATTCAAATGTATACTTTAAATCTGCACACTTAGAGTTGCTTGCATAGTCTATGTGTCTGTTTTTATGTGTAAAGGTAAAAAAGAACTTTTTGTCATATTTGCTGAAACTGCTATATCCTCACAGTAGCACATGAGATGGACACTATGTGGGGGAAAAAAAGGTTTAGCAGTCATTGAGACTATGTTACAGACTGCATTAGAGAGTCCTCTACTCTGATTGGTTGTTTTCCCTTATGCCATTAGGAGCACCAGGAGGAGGCAGAGGAACAGGTTTAAGGATGTAGTAGTCGGGATATAGTGACAATATAGTGTTTGTGCAAATATGAAAAATAGTTACTTTTGAAATAGGTTAGCCACTGTCGCTTTAATGTCAATTTATTTTTTGTATGCATCCATGAACGAACAATGAAGAAAATGTTAATCCTAAGCAGATTGTGTGATTGGTTGCACAGAAAGGTGCTGAAGATGATTACGCCAAAACCAAAAGTACTATCAACTGCAAAGTGTGTCTCTTAGCCAATCAAAGTTGTACAATAAACCAGCAAGAGTAAGCCTCCCCTAAAACATCCAGTGTGGGACCTAAAAGCTCAGTAAAACAAGTGGGACAGACTTCCTGTAAAGCTCAGCTGCAGACAGAGTGGGAGCATTGTTTCCTGTGATTGCTGTTTGTCTGTGTGCTCAGGGGGATTGCAGATATTGCAGGTTTTTATACATATCAGCTCAGTGTCGCCTCTGTTATTTTGCAGGCCTGATGGATGGTTGTTTGCAGTGGTCATTTTTTTGCCTAAAAGCAGCATTTGTGTGTAAAAGCGTGTGTGTGAGATTGTGTGGGTGTGCTTGTGTGCAAGTGTGTTAAAAGCTGAACGACAGTCCCCGTGATTGATGCTATATGTAAAACTAAAACTGGCCTCGCCTGAACACTGTAATACATTACAGTTGATGACAAAAATGTGTCCTGAGATGACAGCAGGACGCGCCCCAATACGAATAAATCCATATTTCCCCTTATTCTCTTTTCTTCCCGCCGAGGCATCATTGCCAAGTCACACAAGAGCAGGTTTTATCCTGCTTTACAGAAGAAAAAAAACAATTTGAGAGAGAGAGAGAGAGAGAGAGATAATCTTTCTATAGGGAGAAAGGAGGCTGAGAACGAAAGAGACAGAGCTGACGATATATCATTAACCAGGGCTCACTGAAACCAGGGGTTGTTCGATTTTTCACTTCAACTGTCAGTAAAAAAATATGTCCACGCTGAAAAGGATACAATAAACAACAGCTTCTCATAGTTTTGTTCCTTTTAAATGGGGGTCAATAGAAGGGCAGACACAAATACAGTGCCGATGTTATATTTTGGCAACCGCAACACAAACACAGCTACCCAAGAGATAATGCTGTTCCACTGTCAACTGGCAAGCTATTGTGTGGTCAAATGGCGAGTGGATGCAGGTATCTGAGTTCAAACTGAGTTTATTGTATGCCAGCTCAGGCCGTGCGGTCTTAAGCACGCCTATATGTGACCAAACACACAAGTTTGGTCTCACACTGATGGCTTATGGCTTTCTCAAATCTGATTGTGTCAGTATGCAGAAGAAATGCTGTTTTACCTGCACTTGATGTGTGCACAGCATTCTTTATCTGCCTTTCTCCTTCATCCGGCGGCTCATTTTAACTGACAGCCCACTGAGTGTCATTTGATGGCAAGCTTTATTCTGTCAAACTTCTTGCTGGGTTGGTCTTTTGTGCGCTAGAACTGTCTAAATTATATGGTGAGCATTGTACCTCCAGCCTACCCTTAAATCATATTCACACAGCGCTTTATCATCGGTTAGGTCTGCTTGAGTAGGCAAGGGCCCTGAGCAGAATACATTAAAGTACTGAGCTTAATGTTTTCACTATACACTAGCAAATCAAACTCTTTGGACTTATTCAAACTTCTGGTTGTGAACTGTTAAGGGAGATGACTGGGGCCCATTTTATACAAAATACGTTTTTTTGCAATTTGGACTGAGATTCAGGCTGAGCCGAACCAAAATTTTTAATGACCTGACAACAAGACTTTACTGTCGTACAAGACTGCAGATATATTGGTAAATGGTTGTCTGTGAACATGCTAAAAAGGTTGCCTACACATCAAAGCTTTCATATCTACAGGAGCGTAGACATGCAGGAACACGCAGGTAAATCCAAAAGCAAACATGAAAGCCCTCACAAACACACTTACACATCCAAATGGCATCTTAAATATGCATACATGCACATGTTAGAGGCAAGATTCCTTTGCACGCAGAAACACACAAACCCACTTAGACACATGCAGTGATCTGTTGTCCTTGTTGTTGTTTTTCTGCCTTGCCTTTCATGTTCAAAGCTTAGTGTGTGATTCCTGCATCTCTGCTGAGGATAGAGGGAGAACAGCATAATCTGTGACGGGGTAGAGGTGCAGAAAGGAAAAAAAGAGGTGGCAGAACGAATGAAAGGCAAGGGAGAATGTAGAACTGAGCAACCTTGGCGATCTCACATCCTCATAACGCGATTAGGACTAACCTGGCATCTAAATATGGAAGAGGGATATGTTCCTGTGGGTTACTGTTACCAAAGGCCTCCATATTTAACATAATATTTCATAATATTTGTTGATCGCTTATTCCCTGTAGGTGAATGCAAGCCCAGTGATTCTCCAGCTGCTTAGTTTTTATACACATCTCTGACTAGCAAACTGAGGCCACATCTACCTGGGGGAAAAAAAACACTTAGTTGTGGATAAAGGTCTTCTTCAGTTGCTGACAACGTGAGAGAAAAATGTCCCAGCAGTGAAATGTTGGCAGCGGACGGATGTGAACGGTCAGGTTCACCCCAGATTGGAGCCATCAACACGACCATCAGCAGAGATGATGGGTCAGTAGAGCCTGTGTGTGTTTGTGTGACCATAATAAACAGAGTCAGCGTGAAGTAGAGATGATGCCCGGCAGATATTCTTGTCCCCACCAACACACACACACACACACACACACACACACACATGCACGCAAACACACACTCACACAGACGCTCGCTGCACCTCTGGTGCAAGGCCAAACTCAGCAGCGATGGGGTAGAGTGACAGAAGCAGCAGCTGGCAGAATATCAGTGAATGGCAGCATGTGTATGGGAGAACGTGTGTGTGTGTGTGTGTGTGTGTGTGTGTGTGTGTGTGTGTGTGTGTGTGTGTGTGTGTGTGTGTGTGTGTGTGTGTGTGTGTGTGTGTGTGTTGACAGAGACAGCTGGGCTTTAAACAGGAGCAGGCTGTTGGATAAATCAATGAGGCAGTGGGGTGGCCACCACCTCCCCTGTTACTCAGCAGAAAGGACCCCTATTCATGTGCTCAGGACACATCTCAGTGTGTGTGGGTGTTTGGTGAATATCTACCTGCTGAGCATTTGCCAACTAGTGTTTTTTGGATCCTGCTGTGGACCCCAGCATAGTCCAATTTATAGTGATCAGAACACACTGTCTCATATTTTTCTTGTCTGATCAACACTGACTACGTTTAAATGCACATAATGTTATGGTTTTGGTGTTTTGTCTTATTGCAGTCTGTTTTCCTGTCATTTTGGTAGCGTAGTTTTCTGTCATGTTTGTGTGATTTTCGGGCTGTCTTGTTTTATGTTCTGTTTCCTGTTTTAGTTTGATAGTCTGTTCTCTGTCTTGTTGTAGTTTTACTCCCTGTGTTTTCCTGGTCTTGTGATTGCCTGAGGTTTTCCACCTGTTTCCCAGCCCTTGTGTCACCTGCCTCTTGTTACCCTCTGTATTTAGTCTTTGTCTTTCCCCTGTCCGGTGTCAGATCATTGTGTGTGTGTGTGTGTGTGTGTGTGTGTGTGTTTGTTCCTGTCATGTTTCTCTGTGTCAGCTAGTCTCTGGACTCCCTTGGTTATTTTTGTGTTTTGGTTTAATAAATCCTCAACTTTCTCCTGCCTGCCTGCTCTCTGCCTTTGGGTCCTCAACTTCCCCGGAACTTAACACATAATAGTCCGGTTTTTGCCTTTAATCCGATATTTTGACTAAGCTGTTTACATGGCTAATGAAAGTGAATATTACACTAATATTCCCGTTTACATATAGCCATGCAAAATACAATTTTTCAAAGTTTTCCAGAGGTGGCGGACTTGCTGGACCGTGCGAACACAGCGTCTCTCTTTCATCCCTTCAACCAGCTTCTTGAAAAGGTCGGGCGTAGCGATGTTTGCGCATATCCAAAAACCTGTTGATATCCAAGTCGCTGATATTGTTTAAAAGTAGCTGTGTTTCTCCTTATCGGGTCTGCAGCCTTGCAAACTGTTGGCTGGTTGGTTTGTGTACAGCAACCATAGAAAAGCACAGATGTGACTGTAAGCCGTAAACAGGCAAGAGGCCGTAAACTGGGTGTAAACTGCGGTAAAAATCCTGATTGAGACGCATATTCTGAATGCGCTGTATACATGTCTCTGCCTCTATAACCCGAATAATACCGGAATATCCCACGTCTTAATCGGAAAATGCTATATTCGGAAAAAAGGCCTTATTCGAATATCCAACTGGAATATGCTGTTTACATAACCTGTATCAATGCCTTAAATGTTTTTCCATCATGATATTACAACTTTAGAAGAAGGAGCCAGAATTGAAAATAAATTCCAAAACAAAGGCTTTTTTTAGAGTAATGTAATGTTTTAATCTCGGTCTTAGGCTGCATTTAGACCAAATCGGGCGCGCAGGGTTTTGTGATTATGCAAACTTGTGTGACATCCTGTTGTGAACTCTAACCTGTCCCACACCAACAGTTGAATGTCTGCGCGTCGGACGGTCCTCCCAGTCATCCATTAATTACCTGATAATGGACACCTAGAAGGGCATTAACCCCCCCCCAGATCTGTCAGATGAATAGGAAGTATATCTGTCCATGGAGAAGACCTTCCTTTTCACCCGAGCCTTTTCTTAAATGAACACACCTTACTTTTACTGTATGCTTCTTTGTATGTGTTGATGTACAGTATGTATTATGTAGTTTTATGTTTGCATTAGGCATGTCAACGGTTAACAGCCGAAAACCTATGCCAGTCAAAGTCACACTATGCTAACGACTTTGCTAGCTAGCAGTTTAAAGTAAAAGGTGCTGAGCAAGCTTGGAGGAGCGGCTTGTCACTAAAATGAGCTGGTCCACCTTAAAGTCAGTCTACCGTTAGCCACAGGCTAAGTTGTTTCAGTTTAAGTTTGTTCACCGACAAAAAGGTTACGTGCCAACTTGACATACCAACTACGTGTGTTGTCATTTTGTTTTTGCTTTCGTTTGTTTTTTAAATTAACCGGTTAGTTACTGGCAGAGTGATAGAGAAAGACAGAGTGGCGACACTCCCATTGGACTCCGTTGTACGTTTTTTTTTGCCACCTACTTCCGGGGTATGCAGTCTCACATAGTTCCAAACAATCCATTCAACGGCTTGATTAAATAGCTAACTCTTTTGAATTATGAACTGTCTATATTTTATCAGAGGCCCTTTATGATGCATATACTTATCTTTATTGGTAGCCGACCAATTGCCTGCTAGTTTGTTAGCTCGTTTGTTAGCTCGACTTCGCCAGCTGTGAAGGTATCGCTACACCAACAATTACGCAGTTCAGTAGTGAATCTCTAACAACTTTTATTTAGTTAGTTATTGATGTTGGATTACTAAGATCATTATGGTTGATTAAGGACAGGTTTTATCTGCTGAACCCGACGGTGTTAGCTAGTCAGCTGAGTACTGTGTGTCTGATGTTAGAAGGGTTAGCTAGTAGAAATAAGGTTACGTTTGTTTAATTATACCCTGACAGGAAAACGTCTCGAGCTGCGGAAAGACTCAGACTGATGATCTGCCACTATTGTATCCTTGTGTTCTGCTTGTTTATGTTGGATAATCGGGGGATTCTGGGCTGCACGGAGCGGAACAGGCTAAGACGTTATCCGACTGCTGCGCATCTAACGGCGGACAGCTCTGCCTGCGGTGTACTGCAGGCCTCCGGGAAAATGAGGAGCAATACAGGAGTCATTTAATGCTAACTATTATTGTTTAGTTCAAGGTCATCTTGAAAGGGGTGTTGGATTACATGTATGAATACAAATTATTCCACACAAAAAAATATCATAAGCCATAATGAGCTTTAAAATGTTTATTACACAGACAGTGTGACTAATTTCCCCAATTTAATTTAAACAGTAATTTGGTTTCTGTTAAACATTTGTGTGAACTTCTGGTTAACTAAACTTTCTTAGCGCCAAATTAATTCTTTTTTGAGTCCTTTCCCCACCGTATTCATCTCTTCTTAACACTCCAGTTAGATACATACACACACACATATAATTTCATTCATTCATTCATCCAAGCGTAATGAGTTGTTATTCTTTAATATATTTGATACTTTGTGTATGGCTTAGTCTTAAAATGTATTTATCATGGTTGTGTGGTCAACTCATGCCTCATCAGAAGAAGTGGGCTGGACACTAAATGCTGAATTGACTGTTGCTACTCCGCTACTCTGCTTCCTCAATTGCTCTCTGACCACGGGTAAGTGAATCGGAATTACAAGCAAAATCAAGGAAATCCAATAGTCCAGTCCCAAAAAGAACATCTTGAGTAGTCTTTGATTTCAAAACAGAGATGTAGTAAGGTAAAAGTTAAGGTTAAGCCACTAAAGCCAGTAGCTTAGTGCTACCCATGCTAACACGAACGTGAAGCTTTCCCTCAAACTTAAAAACCTATCTAAGTAATACTTATACATAGCTTTCAGTTGTCACCCTACCACTCCAAATGTAAAACTGACATTTACAAATACGCAATAATGCAATAACAGTCAAACAAGTACTTGGGTATGTGTTTTCATTTATGTCTACCATTCAATATCGCAATCGCTGCTGTCAGTCCCATAGAAGATTTCTGAGGACTATGGTTAACTGCTCCTCAGATCTCTGCAGGGTAAATCCAGACAGCTAGCTAGACTGTCTGTCCAATCGGAGTTTTCTCTTGCACAATTTTGCAGCGGCTACGTCTGGCGCTTAGCACCACCCAAGACGATTGCGATTGGTTTAAAGAAATGCCAATAAACCAGAGCACATTTTTCTCCCATCCTGCAATGCTGTGTGGAGTAGCCAGACCCTCTTCCGATTCGCAGCATGTGGATGGTCTGGCAAAGCGAGACTATTTACTGGGTAATGGGTGTTGGGCTTCCAAAAGAAAAACTGACCGAAACTGACATCCCTAGTATGTATGCATGGATCTCTTTTAATTTGCATATTCTTTGCTGTTTTATTTTGTTTTTATGTAAAGCCCTCTGAACTGATTTTGAATTATATGGTGTTATACAAATACATTTGAATTCAATTGAATTTAAATGATGAAGTATGTATTACTCTGCTGCATTTGAAGGAACCTTTGAAATGGAACAGACCTTGTTGACCCTTGATGTATTCGGTTCACAAATGCACTTTGAGAGTAGTCTTTTCCCTTAGTTTTATTGAGAAGGCAGAAAGGAGGCCAGGATGTGCTTTGTTGTACAATTCTTGAAATAGTATTGAGTAATACTGCAATGACCTTCCCAAATATTCCTCAATTTTCAATTGAAATAGACTCACCTTCTATCTTTTGGTGATGTCCAGAATGCCATGAAAGCACTCATCAGAGATGTACATTCATGCGCAATTTATTTATCATTTTGACAGTAATGCTGTCAATTGTAAGGTGAGTATTTTCTTTTTTGTTTCTGAAATGCCTTTTAATAACATATCTGCCAGTGTGAAGGACTGCAACTGCTTCGTTCAGTTCAGCTCAGTTCAAAGCTTCATTGTCAGTGTAGTTTCTTATTTTTTTTTCCCCTAAACTAAGCGGCCACATCACTGTTCAAATTAGCTGAAAATTAGCTATGGTGATAACCAGGGGTTAAATTGGGATTTGTTATGGGCGGGGGGCTCTCCCTAGGGGGTTCTGGGGGTATGCCCCCCCCGGGATTTTTTTTTTTGAAAAATAAACCATTAAATGGCAGAAATGAAGAAATCGAGTCTTACATGATATGTGCAAAACTGCAAGGTTAAGAGCCTATAATTTGCATTGTTGTAGTATCAACAGGTATTAGGGCATTTAGCATTTACATTACTGTTAATCAGTCATCACTTGATTACACATTGTATTACCTTGTTATGATATAAGAAGTGACCCATACAATGTGCCAAACATAATGTGCCACACCGTGTTGCATGAAGAGAGAGTGCAGCATATGACAGTAGCAACAGCTGAGAAGATTTGGGTCTGTGGTGACCAGGTCCACCTCAAACAAACTTCCTTCTCCCATTCTCTCTCTTTATTACTACAACACACACACACACACCCCACGCAACTAAGGATCGCCCAGCAACATTCATCAAAAAAAGCCTACCTAGATGCGCATGCGCGAGCGGTGCGCGATGGTCGACTGACAACGAGATAGAAGTGCCGGAATTCCATAACTACTAGAACTGCTGTGAGCGGTCATTTTGACCACCAGATTCCAAACTCTATAATCTCTCATGATGAATACCTAATAGGATATCTTTAGGAAAACGAAATAACACCAAAATGTACATTTTAACAAGTTTAATTATACATTTGAGGAGTAGGCTAGGCCGCCGCCTAAGTGTTTCAATAATTCATATCATGGCATAGTAAACCGTTATTATTCCATAGAATATGGTATGGAAATTCATTCAACATAACTCATAACAGGCAAATAACAACTAAAAGTATCTTATTTGAACATTTATAACCTAACCTAACCTGGCACTGCCTCCGTTTCTGCGTCTGCTGTAGTGCACAGCGCTGCTTGGACCTTGCGCCGCTGCCCTTTTTTTTTTTTTTTTTCCTCCATAAACTCCGCTCTCAGTTCCTCTGCCAGTTGCTGCATGTTTATTTGCATTTCTTTAAACCAATCCCAATCGTCTTGGACGGCGCTAAGCACTGGAGGGAGTACCGGTGCCTCTGCAAAATTGCCTCGAAAAGGAACTTGTTTTGGTGGAACATGTGCTTGTTGTGCAACAGAAAACTCAACAGCTAGCTGTCTCAATTTACCCTGCAGAGATCTGAGGAGAAGTTAACCATAGTCCTCATAAATTGACCGGAGTTTAGAACATCCCGCCGATTTTCGGCGGCACCTAAACAATCCCGCCGTGGATATAGACTAGGGGGTCATTGCTCAGCAGCTCAGTATTTATGACGGTCTTGTAATGTGCTTTTAAAAAGGACCTCCTCGAAACAGTGCCCTACAGTGGTTTTTTTAATGGAAATGTAATTAGTTGGATAGATGAATTGTGTGTGGAGTGGGAGAAAAATAGACAAAAGGACTGATCTATTCATTCCATTCGTTGAGATTGATATCCACGTTGAATCAATGTAAATTAAGCATCACTTTCAAGATTTTTTCTACTGTTGCAAATCCAGGATTTATTTACATTTGAGGTAATAGTATGTAAATTACATCTCTCCAACATTAAAGGATGACTTTGTACTACAGAGTGTATAGTCTTAACATCGCACTACCTCTATGGAAATCAAAGCATCCTGCCATCCTCTTGCCAAGCCAGTGCAGCCTTTTACAAAAGCACGGTTCTTAGTCAGCCACCTGTTGCTATGGTTACAAAGACTATCAGATAGGGAGTATACTAATAAATGTCCTCTCGATGAGCATACATTCTTTTTTTTATGCCAGGGACACATCTCTGCTTGAGGAGATGATGAAAAGCAGATTTAAGGTGTAGGTGGTTGTGAGGAAAGGTGATGCAAGGTGCCACTGAGGGGCAGCTTAGCCCACCTGAGTAAGTACAACATGCTTTATATGACATTAAAGAGACACTCTGTTTGTTGTTCTATCATGCCCATCTACTTAAAGTACATCTCTCTTTTCATCATCCCCGGTCTCTCACGCCTTCTGTCCTTCAGCTTGTGACAGAGGAAATGCTTGTGACGTCCCATTGCTAAGGTCATTGATGTCACCTGCACTTCATCCTCTCCTCATCTTGACTGACCCTGGCTGCATCTCACTTCACTTATTTGATAGCTCCTCGGTCCTCGGCTGAACCGGAAGTTGTTCTGTTCTGTCCCTTCGTGGATCGAGGGGCGAGGAAGGATCTCCGAGGCGCTATGAGCGAGGATACACGAGAGCAGCCTTCCTGGAAGACACATTCACATGAAGCTTCAGAGAAAAGGACGTCTCATCCCTCTAAAAACACATTTCCTCATTTCCTCTCTCCTCGCATGATTTCTTCGCGTCTCTCAAGTGCTTCCTCAGTGGGATGGACTAAGACGAGAGGAAAGGAGGCAAGTGAAGGAGCAGGGGACGCAATATAAGGGAATGGAAATGCAGGGCCTGTGTCCGGAATTATTCACTCGCTCACTATTCCCTACTCACTATATCGGGGACTTCTATGTAGAAGACTATATAGTGATCATCATCGGCAGAATAAAAAAATACCATCCCACACTACACAGTAATTTTCTCTGCACCAATAGTTATGTTACAAAATTAAACTTACACTATTGTTGCCATGGCAGCGTTACCTTATTCTTCCAAAACAACAATCCAGCAAGAGCCAGCTAACACATATTTATCTATTTGACATCCCTTTACCTACAAATCGATTAATTTCCCAATCTGTATTAATGTTCATGAATTTACGTTAATTGTTGGTTGTTAGGTGACAGAAATTCGCAATGCATTGTGGTATAGTTTTAATATTGTAGTGAGCATTAATATTCACTACATATTACAGTGCATTGTGGGAAACAATAAGTGCCCTAAAATGTATTCCACAAATTTGAATTAGGCCTCCTGCGTGAGCGTGGCGTTTCTGTTGGGGGTCAGTTGCGTGGCGGCTGCGTGGCGTTTTCTGTCTTTACACACCAGAAACGTGTCTGACGCGTCGCTGCTGCTGCTAGCCTTGTCTGTACACATGTGTTTCCCATTCAAATCAGTATATATTTATGGTTAACATTTCATTTTATCATGAAATGTTAACCATAAATATATACTGATTTGATAACAGCAAAGACAACGTCGGCAGTATTGACAACAAAATAGTCTACAGAATATTTCGTTCTGTATTTAAATTACATTTATATCTGCATTTATGTCAAAACCTAGAGAATCTCAAACATTAAAATGACATATAAACATCTTTTTGTATTGTATTTTGCCTTGAAACGCTTCCAACACGCTTGCATGTCGCGTGAATAATAGGCATTAGGTCCTAGAGACGTGCGTGTCACGCAGGCAGTGTGCAAGCTCTAACCTGTTAACATGGGAGCCGAAATAAAAACGGACACGCCACGCAGCTGACACACTCACTCCACGCAGCCAGTGTGCAGGAGGCCTTACAGTGCATAGTGACTCATTCCGGACACAGCACGTATCTCTCTCTGTCCACGCCCCTCACTCTCTCTGACAGTTGGGCCAACATTTTCCCTTTCCAAGCTGTGTGATGTTCATGCGTATCTTTAAGTGTGTCTCTCCCTCTGTTGTGACACCTGCATGCTGTCAAGGACAGGCAAAAAACGACACAGGCAGTGGCAGCAAGTGCTTAGGAACAAAACATACTTTGATGGCGTGTCATGCAGACTTCAAAACGTTCGGCGGACCTTGTACATCAAAGCCCTCAGAGTTGAAAAAGTGGCAGACACTAGAGATATGTCAGGTGCCTGGAAACAAAATATAGGTTATGTACTTTCCCACCTTTACTCTCTGCCAGGGAACAAGGTTCACTGTGTTGCCTGGTGCAATGGGCAAATCTTTAATATATAACTCAATCAGAAATACAGGTTCTCTCTCATTCAATACCTATCATACATATCTTAGCTGTGCCTCTTGGCCCCGATTCATACTTTGCCCAGCTTCCCACCCAACTCCCTTTCGACTTTATCAGATCAATCTATCTAGCTCTTCTTCTTATTTATTATGAATAACCAATCATATCACAGTCAGCCAGTTTTTGGTTTGATGTCTGGCGATGTTGGTTTGCAACTCCATTGTTTGGTTTTCAGCATTTTTGCATTGTCAAACATTTTAGGAAATACACTTTACATTTACATTTGCACAATACATGTTCTGTCTTGAGAGGATTGGTACCACATCAATGCTTTAACGTTATGTAACCAAGTATGGAGCTTGAGCCAGGAGGCAATTAGCTTAGATTAGCATAAAGGCAGGCAGCATGGTGGCCCAATGTTTAGCACATGTTAGCCTCACAGCAAGAAGGTTCTGGGTTCGAATCCACGTTGTCCTGGGACTTTCTGTGTGGTTGTATGTTCTCCCCATGTTAGTGTGAGTTTCCTCCGGGTGCTTTGGTTTCCCCCAGCATCAAAAAACATGTGCTACATTCTCCAGTCAGTGCTGGATTGGTTCAGATCTGGAGTTGGTGCCTTCGTGCTGTAAATGGCTGCCCACAGAAGGAATTTCGCTACATGTACAGTGTGTGACAATAAAGTAACTTTACCTTAAAGATTGGAAACCGAAACAGTCAGCTTGGCTCTTTCCAATGTTCAAAAATATGCCTACCGATGCAGCTAATGCTCGCAAGGAGTTACATGCATTAACTATTGTTTGACGAACCACCTGACAGTGGTGACTTCCTGGAGGTCTTGTTGTCACCAGGATGTTGCCGGGAAAACAGAATAGATGCTGCCCATAAGCAGGGGTGCAAGTACCCAGTGTCAGAGGGGTATGCAGCAACAATTTGGTGTTTCGGATCGTGAATGGGCTTTAAATAATAAAGGTTTATTTTAAAGTATATCAGCATTAATGGTTGCCCAACAGTGACAATTGGCAACCTTATCATCACCCCTGGTGATGTGATTTAAGTGGTGAGTGGCTTTCCATCTCTGTCTCCACTATTTTTCCCCTAAAAAGGACACAGTGAATAGGTTGGTCAACAGATCTTCAAACCATACTGGACATTTAGTTTTGTGTGGTCTAATAGAACTCCTACCTGATGTCATCACTGGTCTCATCTCTACGTGATGTCATCACTGGTTTCATCTCTACGTGATGTCATCACTGGTCTCATCTCTACGTGATGCCATTGCTGACCTCATGTCTGTCTCATTCACTCCTTGCCTGTGTTCTTCTCCACTAAGACATAATGTCAAACAAACATTATGTAATAGATTTTTCATTAGTTTCTTCCATATTAATAATATTTAGAAATTAATCTGTTGGTATCAAGTGGCTCCCTCTACACTTCCACCTAATGTTAGACCTACCTGTTGCCTTCCCCTGTGTTTCCTGATCCACCATCCTCACACCTGAATGAACTCACTGTTAAATATAGCAGCCTGAATTCAGTTCTTATCAGCCTAGTGATGGCATCAGATAAGACAACTAGTATGCAGTAAGGTTGTGCTGCTGTTGAAATTACATTCACATTTTGTATTTTAAATATATATATTTTTTAAATATTTATTTATTTTCCTTCTTGTCATGTATTGTGCATGCTACCTTATATTTACCAGTTGTTATTTTACCTTAATAAAATTGAGATATGTCATGCATGGGATTGGTAACTTAGGGTTTAACCAAAATCTAAATGTAGCTATCAGCAACATTGGTTTGCATCAAGTTAGCAAACACGAGCCAGTCTGTTAACATGAATATTTGCAAGCCTCCAAGTTTGGTAGCAAATCTATGCATGATTCCATGGCAAACCAGAGTTATTGCATTAGTTCTTGTCATTTATTGTACATGGTACCTTATATTTACCAGTTTTCAGCTCAGCAACCTCGGTTTTGCATATTCTGAGCTAGCCGTAAACCCCCATTTGGCTGCTACATTCCCAGTGTTAGCAAACACTAGCTAATCTGTTAACAGGAATATGTGCCTGCAAGCACAGACATCACACTTTAAATCCTACCTGTTGCCTGTCACCATCCAGTTATTTAACTGCTGTCGCATCCCTTGACATGTCATCTCCTTTTCCCTCTTTCTTTTTCTATTTTTAGCCCCCGACAGCTTTTTTGCTTTATCCATCTTTTTCCATAGACGACAACTCACTATTCGTACCTGCTCGCTCACGGCTCACGGCGCCCATTATTTTTTACCATACCTTTTGCCGACCCCATGGTGCTGCGCCCCTATGTGCTGCATATAGCGCATACCCACTTTTTGCGCCACTGCCCTGTGGGCAGATGGATGAAGTGTTTTTCCTCAAGAAATAGTTACATAATCAACACCTCTAAAACCACACAATGTGATTTTTAGATTTTTGTTTGTGTATTGATGTACTTAATTAATTAACATTTGTGGTCTTTAGAGGTACATATAGGCAGATTTGTAAGGCTGTCTGTATCTCCCTGCTTCACGTCTTCATGCTATGCTAAGCTAATCACCTCCTGGCTCTAGCTCCATACTTAACACACATCATCAATTGTTTTTACCATACTCTAGGCAAGAAAGCGAATAAGCATATTTTATAACAGTTGAAAATAGGTGCAGACTGGAGCAGTAACATCAGTCACAAAATCAATCACAGCCATTTAGAATCCAATGTGTATTGTTGAAAGATATATTATTTTTCTAAACAAAAGTCTACATGCTCTATTTCCACTGCTACAACAATGTACAGAAGTAGCTTTTTTCTTTAGCTCATCCCAATTGTGAAGCAGTCGACTGGGAATTATCCGGATGGCCAGTCCACTATTGAATAGTGGACTGTCTTTGACTGTCTTTGCGTAGTCTCTGTTTTTAAATGGATATGATCTATTTGAAGTTAGAGAAAAATAGTCGATGAGGGCTTCAATAATTCAAACTGCTGAACTACATGTTACTGCTAGTGAGCACATATCTCTTAAAAAGAATGCTGTACCCTTAAAATGTATAATGGCGAATGTTTGGGTCTAACTTTCTTTCATGCAATCCCTTGCAATACTTTAAGGAGTTGTTTATGTTTAGCGTTTCATGGCATGACTGAGTGATGGTGCATATTTGAACAGGTGGATCCGTGTGAGTTCGAGATCCTGGGGCCATTTTCTTTAACTCCAAGTCTGTCCTTGAAGTGATATAACTATTCACACTGTTAAGCTGAAGTAAACTCAGTATGTTTTTTTTTCTATTTTGTGAAACATAAAAGTATAATATTACATCTACTTACATAGATAAACTGAGGTAAATTGAAGCAAAACATCTTTCTGTGCTACACAAATACAGGCGTGCACTTCAAGGTTTAAAATGTGATTTAATAGCCGGTGAATAGTGCACTGTAGCAAACACACACACACACACACACACACACACACACACACACACACACACACACACATATACAGAGTCAAAAAGAATTGTTGTCATCAAAATGATACATACACAAAAACACTGCATCTCAGGAGAAATGTTTATTTTCAGAGACTGTCTCTTTCACTTCTTCTCGCTCTCCTTCAAAGATCCTTGCCTCACCCAAGCTGAGTGAGTCGGTGCCTAGCCACCGTGGAGAGTTTCAAAGTTAAAAGACGGTGTTTATTATTTCTAAAGGAATATGAGAATACACAGACATTTTCTGCCACTGCTGTCTTTTTGAAGTGCAATCTCTGTTTATCTTTCTGCAGGGTTTTAGTTTACATTGGAGAATAGTCAAATAGAATGCTTTTATGCTTTTGTGTGAAATAAACATCAAATGCAATATGCTCTGCTCTCATCAAAATTGCACCGTGCAGGACCCCTTATCTTTTTCAAAGAGGCTTTTAGTGGAACTAAATTGGACATGATACTTATAACAACAATAAACTGGATTTGCACAGGTACGCCAATAACACCAATTGTTTTACTGATCAAAATAATATTGCAGTAGTGTGTTCTGAAAACAGATTCTTAAACAACCTCATGGTGTTCCCACTGGGAGGCAGGGGCTGTCACACATGGTGGGCATCATGTTGTTGAGTTTTTATTCCAAAATGAGGAATTCACCATCTGAACAAAGAGGCACAGGGTCTTACAGAGTGCTGCAATAAAACAAATTATCTAGGCTATTTTTTTAATATCTAATGAAATTAGTTATCATAGCTCCTACTTGATATACTGTAATAGTAGCATTGCCAACTGAGTCCTTGGATTTTTAAAGATACAAATTCCTGAATGTCATTCAATTAGATTTCTGAGACAAAGTCTTTGCATGGCCCTGGTATTTTACATGCTGGCTCACTGTTACATTATGGCTTAAATGAATCATTACATTGTGAATTACAACTGTGTTTTTTACTGACAAATTAAAGTGACTGCCTTAAAAGAAGAAAAATAGATGGGTTTCCCATTCAAAAACAACTGAGAATGGGCCAGCAGCAGGGAGGCAGAAAACCCATTGCCTGACTGTCATGATAGGACAGATGTGGACATTTTCACCATTTAGTAATGAACCAACTCGCTTGAAACCAGCGAAATCACTTTTAAGAGCTAAAATTGTATACATTGCACATTGAATTGAGACTCAGATTAAACAAAAGGTTAGCTCTTGTAGGTTGTTGGCGTACAGGACGTTCCGAGAATGTCTAACTGCAGACCTCACGTTAGGCATGGTTGAGGCTGGATGCTCTAGAGGGATGAGCGAAAGCCTCAGATGTGCTAGTATGGATCAACGGAAGTACATTTCCAGGATAAAGTCACGCGCCGGATGTCAGGCTCTTCCCCTTACCTTCTGCTCTCTGTGTGTTGCCTTTCTAAAAATCCATTTTTCTTCGGGAAACAACAAACTTTGAGCTAGCAAGCTACAGGCTGAAAGTGGCAAGTTTTTAAGAAAATGTAGATCCTGGAACAAGGCTTGCTTCGTTCTTTTGGGGAATGATTGTAAAGATTTACAAAGAATATATTCATGGAATTAACTATGTAACTTGAACGTTTTGGGACCAATTGGTGGGGATTGACTATGGACAAAATACACACGGGGATACACTGGTAAGAGCAAATTACATTATCCATCCATCCATCTTTGTCCGCTTATCCGGTATCGGTTCGCGGGGGTAGCAGCTCCAGCAGGGGACCCCAAACTTCCCTTTCCCGAGCCACATTAACCAGCTCCAACTGGGGGATCCCAAGGCATTCCCAGGCCAGGTTGGAGATATAATCCCTCCACCTAGTCCTGGGTCTTCCCCGAGGCCTCCTCCCAGCTGGACGTGCCTGGAACACTTCCCTAAGGAGGCGCCCAGGGGGCATCCTTACCAGATGCCCGAACCACCTCAACTGGCTCCTTTCGACGCGAAGGAGCAGCGGCTTTACTCCGAGTAAGAAGTGAGATTGGATGGCCCTGAGAAGGGACCCCCTCACCCCATACTCCCGCAGCACCTCCCACAGTATCTCCTGGGGGACCCGGTCATACGCGTTCTCCAGATCCACAAAGCACATATAGGGGCATACTCCCAGACTCCCTCCAGAATCCACATTGTTCCTCTTCAACCCGAGGTTCGACTATCAGCCGAACCCTCCTTTCCAGCACCTTGGAGTAGACTTTACCGGGGAGGCTGAGAAGTGTGATACCCCTGTAATTGACACACACCCTCTGGTCCCCCTTTTTAAACAGGGGAACCACCACCCTGGTCTGCCACTCCTTAGGCAACGTCCCAGACTTCCACGCAATGTTGAAGAGGCGTGTCAACCAAGACAACCCCTCCACACCCAGAGCTTTAAGCATTTCTGGACGGATCTCATCAATCCCTGGGACTTTGCCACTGTGGAGTTGTTTTACTACCTCAGCGACTTCCATCAGGGAAATTAATTAATTATTAACCACGAATCCAGGTTAACACATTCTCACTCCCAGCGCGTCAAAAAGTGATGCTTGGTCAGGTGCATTTGCCGTTTGTTATTGACGCAAAAAGTCTCCCTAGCCCTTTGGCGTCATGTTTAGACACGCTTGGTCAGTACTCTTGGCGTCACTTTTTGGCGCTATGGGACGGGACGTACTTTTAACTGAGATGCGGCACAAGAACAAGACCAGTTAGGTTTAGGGAAAGATCACGGGTGGTATTACAAAATGTATGTTTCAGTGACGCGAGGGACAAGAACAAGACACAAACCCTGGTCTCTGAAAGTCCTGTTTTTGTTTGACCCATCCAACACCCCAGCCAACCTCCTTACGTGAATTTTCGGATTACTCTGTACCTTAATACTACGTCATCTTACAGCACCGCGGTCAAGCTGTTGCTATGCCTGCTGCATTCAATACAGACGCTAAAGGATGATTTTTGCGTCAGTATCTGACGCTGAGAACTAGTGACCAAGCGTCAGTGTTTTTTGAGTTGGGAGTGAGAACGGGTTGAAAAAGCTCACGTTACTGTATTGTGTGAACAGTTGACTTCATATAATATTGTATGTGGGATTGTCTTTTGCAGGGTGCAAATGTTACAAGTTCCTTCCGTTGCTGCGTCTGGAGCTTAGTGCCGCCCAAGACGATTGTGATTGGTTTAAAGAAAGGGTGAGGCTATTTGCACCCCTGGTGCAATTAGCAGTGTATGCTATTCGTTCCCTGGTGCAATTAGAAGTGAATGCTATTCGTACCCCGGTGCACACAGCAATGTGATCTATTAATACCTCGTCTGATACAAATATCAATGTATACTATTTGCATCCTTGTGCAGTTACCCTGGCATATTGATCACACAATGTAATTAAAAAAAAATTAAAAAAATACTGGGAAAATGTGGAAATCATGCGCACTTCGGGATGCAAAGAATTTGAAATAGCCTCTCCAAAACCGAAGCCAAAATGCCTCTGACAGAGACGAACATGGTTTTTCCGCACATTAGCAGTGTTGGGCGAGTTACTTTTAAAAAGTAATTAGTTACAGTTACTAGTTACTTCTTCCAAAAAGTAACTAAATTAGTTACTCAGTTACAAATTATAAAGTAACTAGTTACTTCATAAAGTAACTATTGCTTTACTTTCAAGTCAATTTTGAAATGCTCAAATGTGACCCCACCTCCACCCGTCTTTAACGGAACTTAAAATACATGTGCATGTTCAATTATTTATGATAAATCTGAATCTTATAATGAAATGGACACTTAATACAATACATTATTAACAGAAACTAAACTGTTGCTGTGGGACAAAGTGAGACTAGCCTCCAATCAAATGCCATGTATGTAGATATTATGTTTATATAGTGGATCGATACAAATAACACATAGATGTTTTGGAACTTTTGATATTTATTGCCCCTCAACAGGCCACAACTGGGCAAAATTAAATTTAAATTTAAATTAAATTATGCTTGTTAAGCATAATAAATTGTAAATTTTACTCAACCTCAGCCAATCGTCAGCATTTATGCGCTTGTCTCGTGCACTGCCCACTAACCAAGGAAGAACAGTAAAACAAGTGTTTGCCTCTCGGCTCAGAGATCTAGTTGATCTGATGAAAAAAAAATGTTTTGGCAGTAACGGTAACGGCATTATTAAGATGGGAAGAGTAATCAATTAGATTATTCATTACTGAAAAAAGTAACGCCATTATTCCCATCACTGCACATTAGTCCACTGAGCTAACTCCTTACCTAGCTCCTTTCATATTGGTCTGGATGTTCGCAGGTTCTATTAGTAGCAACACCTTCCAGAATCCTCAATGTTTTTTTAATGACTGATGCAGACAGTTTCATCCAGACAGAAATATAATAAGATCAATCTTATTTTTATGATTGCTGTTTGTCACAGTCTGTGAGACTGTGACAAACATCTGTAAGAGGGTTTATTTCGTATTAACATCTTGATTTGCATTTACATCTTTTCTTTACTTAAGTAATTATAATTTTACATAAATTGGTGTTTTTATATGTATGTCACTTTGGATAAACACGTCTGTCTGCCAATTTTCTGGGCATGCGCAACGCATTTGTTGTTACAGGGTATGATTATCAATGTATGCTATTCGTACCAGTGTATAAATTAGAAGTGGATGATATTCATACCGTGGCGTAGGCTACCCTATATTTAAACACAGTTATCCATACTACTCATGTATTACACCTTTTTGGAATATTGCTCTGTGGCCTAAATATAATCATTGCAGTGTCCAATATTTCACATATTTCAGAGAGACGTTGATACATACACTTGCGTGGTTCTCGACCTGGGGGGCGGGCCCTGACTTGCGCAATGGCATGCAAATTATACAATCCACAATGAAAGAAACAAGATCGCTTCACTGGGGAATCGAACCTCAGACTTCTGGGCCATAGCTCACTGTTCTAACCACTCATCTAGCAGTTGTTGTGGAATGTAGTACAACCGTTGGTGTCTTTAAGCCTCGGTTGCTAGGTAACCATACTGTATACAGAAAATAGGTACTAACTAACAAACTAACGGAAAGCGCAACTGTAGTATCCATTTTCCGCTAGAAATTCAATTGTTATAAACTTTAGAGACAAAACTTTCTTAATATGCCAGTTTCTGCTGTCAAGGAAGATGAATGTCGGCTATGATTTTGGTGCAGGTGAGCAACGTGTTTACGTGTTTTTGTTGTTACGTCACAGGGTGTGAATAGCTCAGCTGTGTGGCCTAGGCCAGTCATTCCCAAACTGTGGTCCGCGGACCACTAGTGGTCCGTGAGGGTTATGCAGGTGTTCCGTGGAAAAGCAAAATAAAATATAAAATAATAGTTTTTTAATTTTACCAGTAAATTCCCATAAACAACTTTTTTTCACCAGGAGTAGGCCTACTGTGTTTTTATTAAATGTGTATAGGGCCAGAGGTAAAGAATGTTGTAATGATCGCATCACACGCATAGCATACGGCCTACATTAAAATGATGTACACATTAATGCTTCCACTAATTATAATCCAATAATATAAATAGACATTGTTCTAAAATGGGACATTCTGCATAATGAGTACTTTTACTTTTTGTACTTTAAGTATATTGTTGTGCCGTCTTCGGTATTGCTCTATACACTGGCAGCCAGCTAAACTCTCTCCTAACATCAAGACTCTGAAGACATTCGTTCCCACGTCCACAGGTTTAATGACGTTGCAAGGAAAGAGTGAAACTGTAACATACAAAGACAGACTAATCAATTCTATGCTAGCTTTTAACATACAATATAGCCTAATGTTCAGAATGTAATTTCATCAATTCAAATATTTCCTTTCTACCGTTACACCATATCATTCATGACTATTAAACTGATAGTGAGTGTGATTATGCTGTACAAAGACATTTTTACATGTAAACAATATTACGTTCATTCATACTCATTCATACGAGTGTAGCCTGTCCTATGACTTATAGTTGCCTAGCAACCATGCAACGTTAGTCACAGCACCAATGCCAGCGATCACGGACATTTCTAATATAAACTTAACACAAAAAACCACTGACATCAAGTCCACAGTGTAATGTTGGGCTGTTGCTGAGTTATGTTTTATCATTGTTATCACTCATGTAGTTATTATTTCATCAAGATAATTAAGTTTGACAATTATTCCAAAAGTGGAGAACAAAACACATTAATAATCCCAGGCTACATCAATGTCTGAAATACGATGGGATCATCGCTCTCACCTCAACGGCTGGGTGAAGTCCCAGCCGCCTATTTGAGGTGATGGCCAACACTCGTGTTTTACAAGTCCAACCCACTGAGCTTTGTGGTGTGGGCCCAAGGTGCTTTCTTCAGGTCATCAGGTGGGTACCCTCCTTCAAAAGTGTTTCATCAATTAACCCACAACACCTCCAGAGGGCTTGACAGTTAGCCCCAGCATCCTGGGGCAGCCCCCTCAGCCCCTTCGGCTCCACAGCCAGTGCTCTTTATGTTCCCTCCCTACCCGGTGGGTTGTGTCTCTGCTCGTCTTGTGATATTCGCCACAAGCCGTCTCCTGCTGGGACCTCTTATTCCAAGTCTGGACTCGCTCCAGACTTGACTCGCTCCAAAGTGACTGCCCAGGAAATCCTCGGCAGCCTATTTCCACTGGCAAGTTCCATGCCCGCCTTCCCACCTGTTGGCACTGTTGGGTGAGTGGTTGGGACTTCCAAAGCTTTCTCTCATGGGCCTCTTCTGTCCTCTCCTCCCATGGCACAGTCAGTTCAAGCAGCACCACTTGTTTTGTTGCTCTCTTATGACTCCTAGGCCCAGCCTGCCTTGGTTGACCGACCACATGATGTCTTTGTGGCGTAACCTTTTTTTTTTTTAACCTTTATCAGTCAATTGAGAACAATTTCTCATTTGCAACGACGACCTGTCACATTCACACATTCATACCTGGAAGCTGCCCAGTACAACCACAGTCTGATCTGCTGGCCACTGAGCAACTCCACTGGAGCAGTTGGGGTTAAGGGCCTTGCTCAAGGGCACCTCAGTGGTACTTCAGTGGTGGTAATGAGGAAGGGACAAGCGCTGCTCTTTCACTTTCCCCACCCAGATTTTATCCTGCCGGTCTGGGGATTGAACCACCGACCTTCCAGTCCCACGCTCGCTTCTCTAACCTTTAGGCCACCACTGCCCAACCAGTGCCAACCTTGCCTCTACGTCTGCCACAGCCCTGCTTGCTGACCATTTCCGTCCTGTGCAGATGGTGATATCTGCTTGGTGGACCAATTCACTACTGTCGCGAATAACCTGCCGGGCTTTGGCCACCTTAAACTCTTCAACAACAGATGTTAATGGCAGCTGTAGTAGCCATTAACATCATCCATATAAATACTCATTATATTTCTGCATTAAAAATGAACTAAATTAAAAATACAAAACTTTTATCAGCAAAATGTACTTATCAAAAGTACTAATTATGCAGAAGGGCCATTTTCAATAGTGTTATATCATTATATATAATTTAACCTGTAACTGATGCAATAACATTTAAGCAATATTTCAGTGCCATATCTGGCCAAGGTTCATCTAATTTATACATTTTTTAAAACATTTCATTGACTTTGGGGTAGAACTCTATGACAGTGTATCATATTTCATAATCTAAAGATATATTTTCTATGTAAAACAATCTGTAGGAATAATGATCAAATATATGGTTGTAGAGAATAAAGTTTATATCATCCTCTGATGTGGAGTGGAAGTATTAAGTGGCATGAAATGGTACAAGTAGCCTATCCCTCAAAATTGTACTTAAGTATGTAATACAATACTTAAGTAAATGTACTTAACTACTTTTCATAAATAGAAATCAATATTAGGATCCTACAATTTTTTTAATTATTAATACCATACAGCTAGTGTATGCACAATCACCAGTCACAATTTTAAACAGAAATGCATCTAATCAAACTGCATATGAAATAAGTGCTAATTATTAAATTGCTGCTTTATAATAATATGGATAACATGACATGTGGAAGGTAATAGTAATTACTGCTGTATGTCTGTTCATCTCTTACCTCCTACAGTTTTACTTGCATTTAAATAAAATAAAAAAGCTGTGGATGATAAAAATCGTACATGAGTCAAACACAAAAAAGGTCAAATGTATCAGATTGAGAAATACAAGTTGGCTAAATTCCATTGAAATGTATCTCACTTACTGTAATAACTAGTTGAGTCAGAATTATGACTTATAATGATTATTAGTGCAGGGGAACAGTGTCATGCAGTTTAAAAAGGGCTCGCCCAACAACACCCATCCAGGTTCAACTCCCAGTCACAGAGCTTCAAGATTATCTTGAACACAACTGGATCTGGTTTTTGTAACAACACAAACAACTTCTAGTCCGTATAAAGTAACAAAAAATAGCCGGTGCAACACAGATGTCTTCTTACTTGATGGTTTTATTACTTAAGGTGCAAAACAGTGACTAACGTTTCGATGTAGAGTTACATCTTCATCAGAGTCCTTGGAGAGAACGGGCAATGAAGCCCTTAATAAGAATCATCAACAGGTGTGTAAGGGGGGCGTGTTAGCTGCACGCTGTGAGAAGAAAACAAGATGACCAGCTTCGAATCAATTAATGCAAGTACCAATGCACGATCAGAGATATTATCTTATACTGATGAGCAAGGTGCCAACATCATTGTGTCACACTCTCTTTTTAAGGATACGTTTAGGCCTTTAGAGCCTAACATACTGTCCCTGACTAGGGAATTGGAAGACTTAAAGAAATCAGAGTCCAGATTTTTTTGGCATTCCATAACTCTGTCTGAATATTGGAAAGCCAAGCGCATCCCGCGCGGTTTACGCATGAACAAAATCCCGTCATTTGGTCTGGATGATAAATCCTTCATGCACAAATGGGAACAAATTCTGAACAAATGCTCCCTTTACCTAATGCTCTTGATAATTGAGAAGACCAAGTCCAAACAAGACAAATTAAAGATTTATGTGAAACGGGTATAAGATGAAATGAAGAGCAAAGTTAACGGCGATATGTTTGCTGAAGCTACAGAGAAAATCTCTTCCATGCTGTCCGGATTTGTGAAGGATTTACAGACCTACAAGATAAGAAAATATGAACGGGATACTAAAGATTATGCAGACGGGACAGTATATGATTGGCAAGGAAGCAGAATGAGGTTTCCTAGGAATAACCGCCCGCCCCTGCCCAAGACGAACAGGTACATGCCTCTTTCAACAGCGAGTGAGAGAGACTCCTCTGATGATCTGAGTGACGTCGAAGGTGGCGGCCTACTACATCCTAACCCTATGTCTTTTCAGGATCGAGGCTACAAACGCCAAAGACAAAGACGAGGCGGGGCTCAAGGGGGAAGAAGATAAACCCCGCCACCGACGCGTTGGTCCCCACGGAACCACCAGAGGAGACTGTAATCAACCTCTCGGACTCGGCACTTTTGGATATAGAGAAAGCAGTGCTTCGGAAAGGACTCTCGTTTGCCCCGTCTAATTTCACCAACGCTTTCTCTCTTAAAGTGGACTTGTTTAAATTCTTTAGACAGCTTCATCTTAAACATTTCTTTTCCAGGTTCAATGTCTTGTCTAATAGTAATATTGTAAGCAGAAACTATGATTCCAGTAATAGCGAAAGCCCCAGAGAAGTGACTCCCTTTAAAAAGAAATCCAGGTTTTTGCCTTCTTCTAATTTAAATGCCACCATCGTTACTTTTAGCCAGTTCGTTGAGCAAGACATGGCAAATTAAGTGCGCTTTGTCCCTCTAAAAGTAAAAACAAAAACATGACAAAAAATGAACTGGATGCGCTACGCTCTTTGGAATCAAGACAGGACGTTATTATTCGCCCTGCCGACAAGGGGGGCGCTGTTGTTGTTATGGGTCTAAAGAACTATGATTGTGGTATATTGAAATTGTTAAATGATGAAAAACACTATCAGCCTCTCCTTGCAATTCTACCTCTAGCACAAAAAATATGATTGATGAATATATTGATACATCTCACAAAAAATGCTGGATAACTGATAAAGAAAAGGCTTTTCTACTGAGTGACCACCCCCGATGTCCTGTATTCTATGGTCTACCCAAAATTCACACTCACGACTTGATGACCCTCCTTTGCGCCCTGTTGTATCTGACATAGGGAGCCTCACTGAGCCTCTCTCACAATTCGTTGATTTCTTTTTAAGAAAACACATTCACAGCTTACCATCATACCTTGGGATACAACTGATGTTTTGAATTTGATTAATGATTGGAATTGTGAAAGCAATGATATTCTTGTGTCTTTGGATGTGCAAAGTCTTTATACATGCATACCCCACCACATAGGCCTACAAGCCATGTCGCATTACCTCGCTAAACGTCCCACTGATGTTCTGCCTCCATCAGAATTTCTTGTAAATCTAGTCGAGATCATTCAACTAATAATCTCTTTAAATATTCTGGCAAATTTTATTTACAACTTCAAGGGACTGCTACGGGGAGTGCTTTTGCACCCTCTTATGCCTGGTTGGTGATGGGTTCATGGGAAGAAAAATGTATACACAATATTGAAAATAACCCCTTTCATTCCAAAATATCACTGTGGTGCAGATATGTAGACGATGTTCTTTTAATATGGAAGGGTACACTTAATGAGCTAAATCGTTTTTTGACTTATGTAAATTCTTCCACAGATTATTTGTCCTTTACTATGGAATGCAATAATCAGTCCATTGATTTCTTAGATCTCACTATTTCTAAGGACGAAAATAAAATTTAGAATCCACCATCTATCGCAAACCCCTTAGTAGGAATACCCTGTTAAGAGCCTGTTAAGACAGCAATCACTCGTCTCATCTAGTCCACAACATACCAGTGGGCCAGTTTTTGCGAGTCAGAAGAAATTGTAGCACCACAACTGATTTTATGTCAAAAGCAGCCCATTTAGCGCACCGTTTTGAACCACGAGGATATGACAAAGCTGATATTACAAAAGCATGGGATAGGGCTCTTAGTACAGATCGCGCCTCACTGTTGAAGAAAAAACTTAAGTCACATACTAGACCTAGAGTATTTTTTTCGACCGGCTACACTCCAGAAGCAGGAAGAATGAAAAATGTTATTCGCAAGCATTGGCATGTTCTTAAGAGTGACTCGACACTCAAAGACATATGCGCCAATCCGCCTAGGTTTATATTTAGGCGTGCTGGCAACATTCGTGACCGATTGGTCCATGCAGATATGTCTAATCCACCTCTGACCACTTGGCTCCCCAATCCACCTCTGGGTTAACCAACTCGACCAATGCGAAGGAATTTTCACATCCGCGCACTGACAAGAAATACTCCATCTCCTCATTTATTAATTGAAATAGTACACATGTAGTGTACCTTCTAAAGTGTCCCTGTGGACTGGCGTATATAGGCCAAACAAAACTCAAAACTAAGAATATCTGAACATAAGACAGCTATTCGCACCCAGAATTTAACATATGCCATGGCGAGGCATTACAAGCAGGCCAATCATGGCTCCCCTGCATCACTGAGGTTTTGGGGAATTGAGAAAATCATACCCCCATCCAGGGGTGGTGATATCATTAATAAACTTCTATGCAGGGAAGCGTTCTGGATACATACACTCTGCACTTTAGAACCTCTAGGTTTAAATGAAGAATTTAATTTAACTCTAAAGTCAAAATATGTTAAAGTATAGTATTTAAGATGAATATACTTTTATTTCCATTGTATTGTGAACATTTTATATTTGCTACGTATCAACATTGTTTTTTTTTTAATCACTTTTGAACTGTGTGTGGGCATTCGCCCTTTATTGACTGATTGAGTGTAACACCTAGGTTGAGATGGGTGTATCTTCAGGCAGCTAACACGCCCCCCTTACGCACCTGATGATGATTCTTATTAAGGGCTTCATTGCCCGTTCTCTCCAAGGACTCTGATGAAGATGTAACTCTACATCGAAACGTTAGTCACTGTTTTGCACCTTAAGTAATAAAACCATCAAGTAAGAAGACATCTGTGTTGCACCGGCTATTTTTTGTTACTTTATACCGTTTTTGTCCTGCCTTGGTTGCACCGGATTGTTGTGGTCTGCAGAAGCGCAGAGAACGTTCTCTTTTTTTATCGAACTTCTAGTCCGTCTAAGCACCTGAAAAAGAACCACACTTGGTTCTTTTTCGAGGCAAGAACAGCTTTACATACATACATCACCTTGCAGTAAGCTATACAGTGGTACAGCACAACATTCAAGAGTCTGATTCTGACAGAGCATCTGCCCAGATGGGTAAAAACAATCCATCGCATCAAACTGTGGTTTGGGCCATGCAAAGAGTTCAAAAAAGGTTATTGAGAAGTGGTCTGTATAGAACAGAGGAACAATAGCCAAGCCAACATAGACTTCATAATGTTACCAACATTTTCTCCTCAGACAGACCCAGGCTCTTGGTGAGCCAGCCATCTGCTGCTGCCAGGTGGGACACAGAGATGGATACAGATATACAGATAAAGAGAATTAAGATTCATAATAATTATACCAGTTGGTATGATGAACGGTGGCAATTATAGTAACAACAAAGATAATGGAACTATGACTAGAAATAATAGTTGTAGCAGTTCAGGGCGTAGCAGGGTGTTGCGGGGCATAGTAGGGCATAGCAGTGTGTTTACATATGGGGGTTCCCATGTACCGTCTTCCCCTGCCACCCTGCCAAGATCTCTCGCTACCCCTTGCCACCTCATGTAAAATTTTCTGGATCCACCACTGGCGCTCGGGCCCTAATGAATAAGGCCTATTATTATTTTAATTTCCAGTTAGTTTCTTGATCTTGCGTGTCTGAAATGTTTTGCGGATGTGCTGTTAATTGGACAATTTCACATTTTCACTTTTTGAGGACTTGTAAAACTCTGAAGATTAATAATCCCCTAAATTCGCCAAAGGTTTTGAAATTTTGACTATATCCAAGTGTTCTTATTACTGTATAGATTTAATACTTCATTGCTATGGAAATAAGCCTGTTGTTCAAATGAACCTGATTATTATATTATGTTATATTTGACCAGTTATAGTTTTAGTGCTAGTAGATCTATTAAGAGGTGCGGATTAATTCAGGTAGGACTGTGTGTAGACATATTTTATTATGTGTATTATGAGGTGGCCCGTTTGATTACAAATAGTGGTCCACACACACAAAAAGTTTGAAAACCCCTGGCCTAGGCTATTTGTAGCGGGGGTGCAAATAGACACTCTGTTAAAGAAATGTTTCTCTCCTATCCCAGAATGTCCCTGTGGTGTAGCCAGACCTTACTCCGCAGCGCTGTGGAGTTAGGTCTGGCAATGCTAGGGTGACCAGATTTCCCGGAACTAAAATCGGGACCCTTTGCGCGTGACCGTAGTGCTCGTGCACGCACACGCTTTTTAACGTGAACATGTGCCAGCCCAGGTCAGACATAGACACAGACAGATCAGACAAAATTTTGCCAACAGCACACGTAGGCAAACATAATGGGGTATCTCAGTTAATATTCATGAATGTTCTTGGTATGTAGCCTACATATCTAAGAAATAATTTTAAAAGCCATTGAGTGAGTTTCGTGTGGGACCAACTTTATTTTTCAGAATTAAAGCATTCTTTTGGAAAATGCACCCACTGAACTTGTGAAAAACTTTATGAAAAGATATTTTTCACTGCATGGCACTAAACGAATTATTTAGAACTGCTGCCACAGGCTTGAACTAAAGTTATGGTAAGACTTTACGGTAAGGGTACATGACTAATGAATTAATCCATGAATTAATTCACAATTTGTGCATTACTTTATTTCTTTATATCTTATGAATCATCAGGAGTTGACCTGAGTTCATAGCCTCATGCATGAACAACACATCAACTAAAGCTTTAGGTAAGTAGGCTACATCTTTATGCACAAGTTGTGTTCAAATCAGAATTTGCGCAGTGATGACCACATTTTTTTGCGGAAAAATAAATAATCATGATCATGCTTAATAAATCATAATGATGTGCCCACGTACCTAATGCTTTCGTTGTGTTGTTCATGTATGAGGTCACAAATGACAGACTATGAACACGTCAATTCCTGATGATTCATGGGATATTAAGGAATGCAGTAATACATAAATCATTAATTACATAATGCATAATAATACATACATCAATTAATTCATGCATGAATTCATGATAATTCATGTACCCTTACCGTAAAGTGTTACCAGTGTTATTCTAACCAACAACACACACACACACACACACACACACACACACAAACAAATGTAGATAGCTTCCCTATTGGAAACATTAATTCCGTATATTTGTTAGAGGAGTGAATTTGATCAAGAATCAATTTGTTGGCTGAATGTGAAATTGCGCACAGGTGTCAGCAAAATGGCCCGTGTGACGAGTAGCGCCAATGGTCACGCGGTTCCTCTCGTCGGTCCATGTTTTGTTCATGAGCGAAAAGATCTGCTCAACGGGAGCATTTGTGCCCGGTTAAAATTCTTTCACTGTCTATGGTTAAAACGACAAAGATAAGAAGAGGCATTGCAACACATTGCAACATACACATTGTTAAAATCATACGCTGGACACTTCAGTAGTCTTTCTACATGGGTGTAGCTGTAACTGGGACAATTTCATAGTGGTTGGTGTAAACAGGCTTTCGTCGGGACTCGGGACACGCAACTGAAAATCGGGACTGTCCCGGTCAAACCAGGACGTCTGGTCACCCTAGGCAATGCAAGACTACTGATGGGCTTACCCTGATATTCTTACCCTTATGCCTTCGCCTGTTCCTCCGGATCATCCAGTCTAGCATTAAGCCTCAGACGTGAAATAAAAATCCAAGAAAGCCACACAAAGAGTGAAGTGTTCAAGTATTACTGGGCAGACAAAATCACTCACTCACTATATATGTCTTTAAAGATAGGCATAGAAGCCTGTATATAGAATGACTTATGGGGAAAAAATTCGAACTCGAAGTGAGAGACAAATTACAGATAACCTTCCTGAGGTTGAGGTACTGCTAAACCAACCGCTGGCACACATAATAACAACTGTGGAGAAGGTGAAGGAAAAATAGCTTGGCCTGAAAGTGATAACAAAAAAAGGATTGCAGCACACAAAAGAGACATCAGTGCCAAAGGAAGGGGGCAGAGTTCCACTGCAGTGTCATCTAAAGATGACAGCGTAGCAGCAGTCACTACTGAGACATCCATGAAAGGCATCTGTCAACCACAGAGGAGGCTGGACCACCCCAAGGAAGGGAGCTATTACATTTTATTTTTACAGCACAACCAAAACAGATTTGACTTAGATAATTCAATTAGAAACAATAGCACTGGAACATTAACAGTTCATCATTAATACCAAATGATTAAAACTGAATGTTATTAACAGATCCCCCAGATTAGGTTGTGCCGGCTCAGAGACCTGCAGTGCGTATGAAGGCGAGGCAAATTTTATTTTGTGTAGCAGCTTTCAACAACAAGGCAATTGAAAGCGTTTTACAAGAGACATAAAGGCATTAAGACAAGAAATAAAAGTCAATTCAAAAAGACATGCATTGGATTTAAGAGAATTTCAAAATATATTAAATAGCACAAAAAAAGCTAAAATACAATAAAACATGAAATATTCTACAACAAATTAAAGTTCAGCTACAGTACAGTGCAAGACATGAATACATTTTGATGCTGCTTCTCGATGTTTAGTATTGACCCTGGGGACCAGGGTCGACGACACCTGGGGTACACCTGGGTCAATTGTCCCGGGCCCTGGGTCAAGGGAGGGCCTAAAAGGGCCTTTGGACGTTATTTTACCCTGGGCATGAAAAAGACACACAACGGGCCTGCTGGGAACTGTAAGCAGACCTGTCTGGTTCAAAACGAAGCAACTTATCGGAAATGTATTACGGTCCCCTACCATTCAGGTAGGTCTTTATAAACATTAGTATTTTAAATTCAATTTTTTGACATGGAGGAAGCCAGTGTAAAGATCTACGAACTGGAGTGACCGTGATCCACTTTCCTGGTCTCAGTGAGGACTCCAACAGCAGTGCTCTGAATCGGCCACAGCTGTCTGATTGAAAGACAGAATTACAATAGTCGAGCCTACTGAAGATATAGACATGGAGAAGTTTTTCTAAATCCTACTGAGACATTAGTCCTTATATTCTTGATTTATTCTCAAGGTAATGGTAGGCTGATTTTATAATTGTTTTAATGTGGATGTTAAAATGTAGGTCTGAGTCCATGACTACACCAAGATCTCTGGACTGGTTGGTTGTCTTCAATGATAGCGACTGAAAGTAAGTACTGACTTGTAATAATGTCAATCAGGATGAAGAAGTGAACAAAGTAAAAAAAAAGAAAGTATATTATAGCAAATGGTAAGTGATTTTTTTCTTGGTCTTGGGGGAGCAAAATGGGCCTGTATTAGTGATTTGTCTAGATTGTTCTTTTTTAAGCGTGTCTTAAAGCTTCAGTGAGTATGAAGCAAGACAAATGTCAGAATTTGAAGTAGAGTGAGACCTCTTCCTGCAGCTCGCCCTCTCTGTCGCACGGACATATGCATGCGCAGAACAGCCAATAGGAACGCTCTCTCTCAGCTGAAATGACCTGTGATTGACCAAAGTCTCCCGTCGCAGGCTAGGTTTGAAAGGGCTGAAAACTGAGCCAAGACGAGATAAAGAAGTCTAGTTTTCGACAACGGCAAAAATAAACTGCCTAGTCCAGCTTTATTAAGTGCAGTTTACTGTTGACTATTTGCAATGGCATTGGCTGATGCCATGCAGTTAAAAACATGTTTGAAAAGGCAAGCAATATGGAGGCAGCAGAAGGAGGATTTCAGATGTTGCACTATTTCCTCCAGGCTAAGTTTATAGGATCAAATTGTGTCATGCTAATAGAAAATAAGACACATGCATTATTATTATTGTTTCAGCAATTGTGTTCTAGAAGAAGGGCTGCCTTGTGTTTCTCAGTTCGAAATTATAAATGTGAAGTCTCCTAATAGAAAGCATAATGAACCTGGAAATGTGTTCAGCTTATCAACACCTTTTTGATTTTTTTTCACCAGTGTGGCAGTTCTCTATGGTGCAAGCTGCTGGTGCTCAGTTATGTACAAGAGAAACAGGCTGGAATAGTCAGAGGCATTTTTGGAATCAAGGAGGAACTGCAGGGGGTTACTGTACATGTTAAAGAATAAAAAATGCCAAGAAGAAATTATTTCCTTGCTATAACCTCATGAAAAACTTTTTCTTAACGCTCAACTTCCCCATGTCAAAGCATACATTAGGTCATGAATATCTCCGAGCTCAATATTTGACATCAGTCTGTACATTATTGGACTTGTGTGTCTCTAATGTGGGAGTCAGTGTTTAGTGTTTTGAAATAAGTGGAGCCACTCAGCTAAACTCATGGGACCAGAGACCCATGAAAGCAATAGTAGTACAAGTTTGTAGAGGTTCATAAAAACTTATTTTTGTAGCTTTCTGCCACAATTCCTATTGTTATAACATTATCAAATGAATTGCTAAGGTATGGTATCAAGGTGGCATTGCAAAAGAACAGGCTGTCAGATACTTCTTCAGGTTGAGATTACTGACAGAATGGCAGGCCAAAACTATAGAAATAAGACCCAATATACCCAGCCACTTGGGTGCAATGTAAACCAAACATGACATATTGTCACTTTTTTAAGTTAATATGGCAAACTTATTAGCAAACACTTGCCTGTCTATACATCTAGCAGATACTGAGCAACATTGACATTGGAATTGCGTTTGTGTCCACCCAGCATATGTATTGTAAGTCAATTTGTCTCCTTTTAGATCTTTTTTATTCTCCACCAGCGTCAAAGGGAAATATGTGACTCTTAGCTGCAATATGCTATCCTCTGTATGCTTTCCTATGTTCACTACTAGTGGCTACCTTTATCTGTCTGCCATTTGGTGGATGGCAGGTATCATATAGTCGGTTTTGGGCTTTTGGTGCAAGTCTGACGAGACACTGCAGACACCTGACCACTGCAGTCTGTTTCAAGTGCATAAACTTTTCTTATTCATTTTTTGACTGTTTATGGTCTGTTAGTTGAGCAGCTTTATATTGTTTGCTATTTCTCAGGTCATACCGTATTGCTAAACTGTTATTGTCTTAGAATTTCAATGCACTTCCTTTGTATACGTGTATTCACTTAAATTACCTAGACAATAATGAGGTATAGCATAGGTTATTAGACCTAGACTTACGTAATATGTTTATGCGTCATTGTTGTGGGCTTTGGTATCAGACTGTTTTGTCAGTGTGCATTTTGCATAATTGCTGTGTGTGGATTTGGTGCAGGACGAGATTGACTTATCTGATTCATCTGTAATTATGGGGTGAGGCTGGCTGCTGTGAAATGTCCACTAGTTCTGTTGACGCTTGCTAAAGGACTGCGTGTCTACAATTGTATGCAGCGGAGTAATATATGTTTGTCTGATAAAGAATAGCAGGGACGCACAATGCCATTTATCAGTGATACGTATATATTGCTTCAGTTCCCCCCCACCGTGATGAAGCAATTATGTAAAACAATTATAAGCAGTGATGAAAAGACTCTTCGTGCCTCTAGTCTCGAGCCTTTCATGTTGCCAAAACTCCAGCCTCATTGTGCAACCGGGCAATGACACCACAAATGAGCCACTATCTCCGCTCAATGTACAAACACACATAACTGCACACAGAGAGGAGCATGCAGTAACAGAAAATGTTCTGCATACACACAAACACACAACTATGTTCTATCAGTCTCATGGAATGGTAGTCATCTAGATTACTGTGAGACAAAGCAGAGACAGAGTCACTGGGAATGAGAGCTTGTACATTAAAGCCAGCTTGGTTGAAAGTGATCATAGCTCGTGGCTACATTGAAATGTGCAACGTGACACATCACTCTCAGCAGGCCTGCATGATATTAGTCTTTGTGTGTGAGTGTTTGGAATGTGTCATCCAGCAGTCCATCCATCCATCTAGCCAGTTCACCATCTTATATCTTACTAGTGCAGAGCCCGTTCAAAAGTGCCTGTTTAGAACAGGCTGACTGCTCGGCCTGTGGTATTGCTGTTTGCGGTACCCCAAAATAACTAAGAGAAAGCCCCCAAAGCACTTAATAACCCAACTATACACTACTGACGAACTGTGTACTTCTATTTCAGAGGGAAACATTGTACTACTACATTTACCTGACCCTTTTTTTTACGAATAACATGGTCACATGAGACACAGCCATCTTCTAACCATATTCTCAGAAGGCAAAGCACTGCTACTTGGGCGGAGTGAATAGCGCAACACCAGAAAAGCACCGTTGCTCTGCTCCTCACCACAGGGCTTCTCAAGGTCTGCGAGCAAATCACTCCGCCCAAGTAGCAGAAGTAGAATATAGTTCCCAGTATGTATACGGTTAGAAGATGTGACCGTTATTTGTAGACGCTGTGACTATACAAATCACAACATTAACACAGCGTTATTTTGTCACTCATTGGGAGCAGTAGGCTAGATGGAGCTGGTTACCTCCAGGATCTGGGGTAAGCTAGGCTATACGGTGGGTGAGTCAGACAGAGTTACAACATGCACGGAGATGAGAAGGGTATGTATGGACTTATCTAACTCTGGGGGTTACGGTGAATAAGCTAAAGTCCCAATAAGTCGGCTTGTTCCTTTAACCCCTGCCTGAATGATTATGAATACAGCTTTGCAGTTATTCTGAGTCCTAAGCGGAAGTAGCCAATTTGTGGATGCGGGCATGGTTTGCATCAGTGGCAGGGGAGAGAGGTTTGGGGGATAGCCCATGAGAGCAGTGCCAGGTGAGTTGATTGACACAGCTGGTGCATTGACTAATTATACTCTCCCTTCAAATGCAGTAGTGAGCTGGAACCTGGGATGTCTGGCACACACCAGAGACAGACAGCCACACCAACTGTTGTATTTGATTGACTATTGAACTGTTTGCGGAACTGTGTCGGGATCTTTGGAGACATGGACTATGTGCGCCAGAAAGGCCGGGTGACACGGTGAAGCTGTGTATTTATGTTGGAAGTGTGTGCAGAGAGAAATCCCAGCGGTGGTGAGTCTTGTTACAGTATTATTAATTTTCAAACAGGCGTATTAGTCGCTTGCTTTGACCACTGCTGGTTATAAAGTTATTTTAAGGTAAAATAGTTACATAAGGTTGGCATGTTTAAAACATCAATTGAATTAGGAAAGGTAAAGTGTTATGAGTATATGGTATTAGTATATGGTATTAGTGTTATGAGTTAGTACGACAAACTTACACAATTTGAGTTGCAACCTGTAGGATATCCGCTTGTGCGAGTTTGGTTGTAATGTTGGTATATCCGGCATCCGCACTCAGAAACATGATGAAATACACAGAGGAGGTATTAATTCCCAAACAGATACTGGTAGCCAGCTGCAGGCGGCTTACTGCTGACTTCAGTGGCCCTACAAAAGCATACAATTTGACGTTTTTCATGCACACCTGCTGTGATGTCTATCGCGCATGCATGGGTCACCACATTTGCAAAACGACAGACTGCCAGACGGACTCACTCATTCACTCACTCACTCACAGACACAGATTCCTTCCTTTATTAGTTGGATGAAGGACTCTGTCAATGACGTGTGTTTGTGTCTATGTGAGTTCTCTAATGATTCCCTATGGTGAGCAGGCCTAGGGCAGATGTGATGCACCAGATGTTGTCCTTTATATCTTCTTCCTCCTTTGCTTCCCCTCCTTTGCTTCCCCCTGTTTCCTTCTTAATAAGAAGCCTTTGGTGAAAAAATACCAATTGACAAATTGTTTGGTCAACAATGGCTCATTTTCTCTTAAATTCATGCAATTGTCTGGAACTGCGTTGATGGTGGCTATTTCTTTTTGTTGCTGAAAGTATAAAACTTATTGTTGTGTCAACTGGTTGATACTCCTTATTTTTGTTATTGAAAACGTTTTACAAAATCATAATAAATACAACTACTACTACTCAGTTTCAGAGGTAACACTTTACAAGTTACTGTAATCACAATACTCAACACAGTCAAATAAAGCACTGCTGTGTAAAGAATTCTGTTTGATTTTCAGTAATAATACTACATTTGTTGCAATGGTGAACATTCTCTCCTCATGCTACACGTACAATATTCGCATTTTTGCTAGGACGCATCACATTTAAACCTATGTCAATATCAGTCAAGGTAAAATGACTTTGCCTTTGCTCATTGTCCCTGTAACTGCCATAGAAGAAAGAATTATGAAATGTACAAAATGGCAAAGAAGGCTGGATGCTTTGATGAGCAAAGATGTTCTCATTGTTAAAACATTGATGTCATATCAAGACAAGAATATTACAGTGAAATGTCAGCTAAGTCAGAATCACCTGCCCAATGCAGTAAGCTAAACTCTGTCAAAGCACTCGAAACAGAAGACATGCACGCGTCAAAATGATGTCAAAAGAATAATCTCACCTTATGGATAATGGTAATCAGGCGTCAAGATCAGATGTGCAACAGTTTCATGAATGCATAAATGCTGCCACCACCATCTGTCAGACAAATTCTAAGCTATATACCAGTGAAAGGTAAGGGCTGTTTGACCTTTTAAAAAGTAACATAACAGTAGAATAATGAGCAAAGACTGATTGTTAAAAGATATCGTGCGCAACTATTTTATATTAATGAACATCCTTTATATTCATGCCATTCCTAAATGACTTGATAGAAAGCTAATTAAGCCTGTCAGCTCCTCAAAACTCTCTCTGTATTTCTCTTTATGTTTACAAAATGGTGTAGTCCTCCTTGGCTACAGGCAACTGTCTGGATGAGGGGTGGGGGTGGTGCGCCATCATGGAAGGCTTGCGTCATGTGGCTGCAACAACAGTGTTGTTGTTGTCATTACTTAGGATTTCTCATGGGAAGACAGAAAGTACACACTGTAGCTTTAAGATTACAATTTTATATAACTACTTTATTTTTTTCAGTAACTTCCCCAACACTGATGAAAACAAGGTTTCAGCATTTTGTACTTGTCCCATTGAATGAAAGAAAAACAAAAATAAAAGTCTCTTCACTTCATGAAGTAAAGGGACTTTTACCTTGAGAGAAAAGCAAGGTTGAGGTACAATATGGTGTGGAGATTAGGATCAGAGATAAGTAACAAGAGCTATTAGAATGAGCCCATGGCTGTGGAGGAGGACGAGGAAATGAAAGGAAGCCTGCCTTCCTCAAGGATCAGGAAAACAAGAGAAGAATGCATTACAGATGCATTGTATTTCAAGTGTTGCATACGCTAAATGGAATGGTGGGCGGCGTAATTTACTGTAGGCCACTGACGTACAACCACATTGTGCATTGCAAAGTTAATTTATGAATGAAATAGACATATCAATTCAATTTTATTTATAGTGTCAAATCATAACAGGAATTATCTCAGGACACTTTACAGATAGAGTAGGTCTAGACCACACTCTATAATTTACAAGGACCTAACAATTCCAGTGATTCCCCCAAGAGCAAGCATTTAGTGCGACAGTGGTGAGGAAAAACTCCCTTTTGGGAAGAAATCTCGGACAGACCCAGGCTCTTGGTAGGCGGTGTCTGACGGTGTCGGTTGAGGGTATGATGAACAATGGCAATAATAGTCCCAATAAAGATATTGTAATAGTTATAATAGTTCATAGTTCACATATTACATACCTAAGGGCCAATTCAGAGTTGGATTTAAATCATGTACAATCCTGTAATTGTCTCCATGTGTTGAAAGCCTGACCATCATCTGTCACTTTTTCTTTTAGCTTTTGGTTCTTCGTTTCATTTCTTATTTTTCTGTGATGGCCCTGGCCCAGTATCAGCCATAACTACAACAGCTAACTTCTAAATTAAAACTAGAATACAATCAGGCCTATATAAAGAAATACTCCTGCTATGTTTACCTGGCTGGATACACTAAAACAGGCCTTGTCAGAATGTGTGCTCTATAGCGCCGTCTACCTGCCGTAAATCATTCTGTGTGGGAAAAATTGGACCAGGGCAGAAGCATGAATAAAAACTACATAAAAATAATGTTCTTTTCACTGTTAGTCTCATTTGCTGTTACAGGTCATTTATGATCATCAGATGGAACATTAGACAGTTTCAGAAACGTTACATATAGTAGCACTTAAGGTTCCTGTAAATTCTGGAAGAATAGGTGACAGGAAAACTAACATTTGGGTTTCTATGAGCTTATATTGTTGTATCCATTAAAGCGCCTTAAAAGAACCACTCTCATCAAATTACTCTTACACATGATCAGACCAGTCTGACTTAAAAGTCAATTTAATGTGTTTTCTTCATTAAACAACAGGAGGCTAAATCATTTTGATTGCTATGGAAAGGCAGAGGCACACCGGGGTGTTTTATTAAGTTGTCAACCGTGATAATGAGAGAGTTTTTAAATGTGGAAAATCGACTAAATGTGGCAGGAGTTTGCCCAAGTGACAGAACTGAGGGGGAATCCAGAGAGAAAAAGAGTGGTTAAAGGTGGTGAGAGTATAAGTTGACAGGTCAACAGAGAAAATACGAGGGTGAAGGAGACCGGCAGCCATTGAACTATACCACCACAGCCTGTCTTTGAAAAACAGGAGATGGACAAAATGATCTTTGTGCTAGAGCAAGAAAAAAAATGTAATCTGAGGTACAGTATTCATTTAGCTCCTGTTGTTGGTTAATGCATCCATGGAGACAGGGTAAGCATTTCTCTCCCAACTCGTAAAATACTGATACTTTTTAACATTTCATGTTGTTCAGTGTCTTTTTGTAATTTTTTATTGCCACTGACTTTGCTCTGCTATGTATAGATTCAAGTGTGTAGGTGTGTGAACGTTGTGTGATGAATCAGTGGAAATGGAGACAAAAGAGAAGAGACTATTCATCCTTAAGAGGACCTGAAGGCCAGGCTGTTCCTCCTCTACTTCCTCTCTGTGCTTGGTTTAGTTTTTAACTAATGAACTGACTGACTGACTTAAGCTCTATTTATACTCACGCATTACACTGGGACAGGGCCTCCGTAGATGTTGCTCAACGCATTGATCGTTGCAGTATTTTCTGAAACGTTGGGGGTCGTACAAGCAAAATCATCTATCATCTATAAGCAAGGATACTATTCCCGAGTGAGTGGAAGTAAAGGGAAGCAGGCTGCCTGGCAACAGTAGTAAACGCATCCATGGTAAACACTGATGCACAGCCAAACATCGCATTTGTCTATTCTAATTATTAGTGTTACTGTCACTTATCTCCAAGTATAAATTACTGTACGCCTCTCGATACTCGTTACTAACAGTCTTACCATGAGACCGTTTTTTAGCTTTGACTCACGTTGTTCGACACGTCCTCCAGCAAAATGCATCTTCCGTCCCAGTGTGGTGGCTCTCTCTCACGATTTTACCGTCATATAATTGGACCCGTGGTCTGTTCATTAAGAATCATAAATATGTTTGTACAGGCAAACCTGCACGAACAGTTTTTCCAGCCGACGCAACATAAAAAATCCTCTGCGGCCCCAAGAGCATTTTCCCCGTAGACCATAGGTTAGCAGCCAATTGAGAAAGCTGAGGTGCCACAAGACGTGCATGTTTGTAATTGCAAAGGAGACATAAGCCTCAAGGCATTGTGGTTTAAAGTCTGCTCTTTATGTGTTGTGTTGTCAGTGACACTGACAACCATTAATAAAATGATGACAATGTACTTAATGTAACTGCAGTTGACAGCTATATAGTCTGGATCGACGACAGTTAGTTTACTGCATAATCGCCGGAAGATCCAGCACCGCCAGATCTTCCACCGGATGTCCCTTTGTTTCGGGAAACAACAAACTTCGAGCTAGCAAGCTACACGCTGAAAATGGCAAGTTTTGAAGAAAATCTGGATCGTGCAACAAAGGCAGGCTTGCTTGGTTCTTTTGGGCAATGATTGTAAAGATTTACAAAGAATATCTTTAACGTTACGGCATTTACAATCCAACTGGGACGTTTTGGGACTGATTGGCGGGGATTTGCTATGGACGAAGTACACACGGCAATACACTGGTAAGGGCACTCAACCTTTAACCATGTATCCAGCTAATCTAAATAGTTCACGTTACTGTATTGTGTGAACAGTGTACGTGGCATTTTAGTTTATCGGGGTGCAAATGTTCCACCAAAACACGTTCCTTCCAGAAACCATTTTACAGAACCACCTTCGCTGCGTTCAGAGCTTAGCTGCACCCAGGACGATTTAGATTGATTTAAAGAAATGCATACAACCCAAAACGTTTTTTTCTCCTATCCGGAAATGTATGTGTTGAGGAGCCAGACCTTACTCCACAGTGCTGTGGAGATAGAGCTGGCAATGCAAGACGACGAGACTGCTATATGGATGTGATTGGGAACACCAGAACCAAAACAAAAAAAGGATAGGATATGTTGATCATAAAGCAGATCTGTATGTTGTAGCAGAAAAACATGTAGTTTATTTTCAGTTGGACTAAACCTTTTGAACATAATACGCTATATTCTTTCTCATCACAATCTATTGTCCTTAACTCTGGAGCCCACAGATCTGGTACTAAAAAGCTGACTCAGGAGGTACAATCAAAAGTGGTCTTTACATGGTCTGGGTAGTCAGCAACGGCTGGCAGACCAGGCAAGCGAATTATCAGTGGGGTGAGGCAAGTAGGCAGGCTAGTCAAAAGACAGACAGATGGTCATCAGAAGGCACATGTAAGCAGCCCAGAATTTACACCTTGTGAGTGTTGCTGTCCTGCATATACTGAGGCTAACTGTGAATGGTGTGCCATGAAGTTGTCTGGTCCAGAGAACGTTCTGAAGTGCATGAAGACAGCAGCAGGGAGCTGCGCCAGCTTCACTGCAGGAGAGACAAATAGACGTTAGTACTGACGACCCAATTACCTGCAGCTGCGACTGCAGCAGCATGCCAGCTATACAGCTGCATGCCAGCCCAGAAAGATGCCTACACCCCACTGCCACAGCCACAGCTCCCCCGACTGCATCCCACAGGTGCTCCTTGGGTTTGAGGCTGAGCCAACATGTAAATGTTGTCAATGGACATTAGAATAGAACAAAGAATATACAATGGACACAATAAACCTGTTTAGTTGAAAGTTCCTGTTTCCTGTAGCTTTAAGTGGCAGCTCTCAGAAAACCTGCCCAGTTCTGTCTCGTGTGTTGTGAATATATGAAAGCACTGATTGCCAGACTTCTTTTATTTTTTTAAGCTGACAGATGCTACTAATTGGCATTCAACCAAAGCAAGTATTTTTCATGCAATTAAGAGGAGCTGTATTAACTCCAAGTTTCCTTGAAGATGCAGAGGCAGCAGTGTGGGTCAAAGTGTCATTAGAGGTCATTTGCCCAAACCTTGATTTCTCATTAAAAATTCAAGAGTGAAATGGGAGACAGACTCGGGGCCCGAGCCTGGTACATATGTACTACCACAATGCCAGATCAGGATGAAACCAGTCATGCATGTACATGTATGTACGCTCGTATAAAGATATAGATCCCTGCCATTTCCATGGGTTATTAATTTTCTCTCGCACACTAATATGAGCCAGATGTCAAGCAGTGTTTTAAAATGAAGAACGTCATAGATTCCTTAACAAATTGGTTTGAATTTTTCACTTCTGTTATAATATTATACTCCCATGCGAAAAGTATGTTGAGAGTGAAAATGTCAGTGATGGGGTATAGGCAGCTCCTACTATACATCCATTAAACAGGCTGCAGATCCGAGCCCAGGTTGAGTCTGAGTGAGATGGCAACTGGAAAAAAAGGATTCCGAGACGTTTCTCTTTTGCCTTCTACTTTGAAGCGATTAATTTACAGCTTACAGCAAGTACGATACAGCCTCTGGCTTTTGTTTGATATCTAGTGTCTCCAAAAATGTTCTTAGCATTGTGTAAGCTATTTTATTGATTTGCCTTTTAGCCAAATGCTCTGAGTGAATTAAAGTTTGGCTTTTCTTGTGAAGGGTAGAAACAGAAGTAAAAGTAAAGCTAGTGTTCAGTATGGGAGTTAACAAGTTACCAAACCTGAACTGCTTTTTATTAAAACAAAGGTATATTGAAGCACACAGTGGACTCCACATCTACTTACGGTGTGTTGATGTGTGACATCTTTTTGTTCTTTTGCGCATGGTCAGATAGACAGACGGTAAGACGGAGATTCTTTCTTTTATTGGATAGATGTTACAGAGGTATGTTCGCTATGGCTGAATTTAAATTTACCTTAGACTTGTAAAAAGTCCTTTGAAGTTTTAGAGCCCCGCTGAATAATTGGTAACCTCTAAAAATGATTTGTGGAGTTTGATATCTAGGGATGTCTGGTGAGTTTCTTTCCGCCTTGAAGATCTGTACGCTTGAGTGAAGGGAATCCAGAGAAGAGGTGTAGTGGAGGGAAAAGCAAGAAAGAGAGATAGATATGACATAATCCAAACTGAGATTGGTTGCTGTGTGATATCTTGTTTCTCAGCCCCAAAGACTCAATCAATAGCCGCCAGTGAGGGAAAAGGAATCTCTCTCTCTCTCTCTCTCTCTCTCTCTCTCTCTCTCTCTCTCACTCACTCACTCACTCACTCACTCACACACACACACACACACACACACACACACACACACACACACACACACACACACACACACACCTGTCAGATAGGAGGAAATGTTGAAGCTAATGAGAAAAGCTTTAGGACATCTTTCCAGGTGTCCACTTCAGGGACACGTGGACACACTGATGTACCCATTCCTATTTTCAACACAACAAAACAACATAGAAGTCAATATATTCTTCGAAAAAGCACTGGCTGACAACAATAACAATATTGCATTATACATTTAATTATAGTCATCGTCACATGACCAGCATTTACGTTGCGTCTCGTCTCGTTTTCGTCACGTGATAAAGGTTTGTTGCCGACGATATTTAGTCATAATTTTCGTTGACGAAAACAACACTAGTCCTAGGTTGACTGAACTTCATTTCAACTCGCATGCAACCACATTAGAGAAGAGGCACTGCCACCAATAAGCACCAATAACCATGCCTTTGGACAAGCACCAACCGTCCAACAGGCTTTCATGAATGAGCGAATGAAAGCATGACAACCTGGCAGCCCACAATGGCAGTCTGCAGTGCCATGCACTAAACAACATAAATCCTGCCCTATTTCACTACATGCATTTACCAGCATGTTTAGGGACACATATACTATGTATCTATATGATAAACAAGACTAAAAGTAAATTGTAACGCTCGCAGCTCTGTGTGGCTGTACATAGGCACAGTGCTAACACTATTATGGCAACATGTAACAATGACAATGCTAACGTGCCTATGTTAAGCAGGTACAATGTTCACCATCTTAGTTTAATGTGTTTGCATGCTAACATTTGCTAATTAGCTCTAAACAGGGGAGGCTGTGGCTCACGTGGCCCAGAGCGGTCGTCTACTAATCAGTAGTTCGGTGGTTTGATACCTGTCCCTGCGGTCCCATGTTGAAGTGTCCATCGGTGTGTCAATGTGTGTGTGTGTGTAGCGCGATATCAATATCTGCAACAGGCATGTGACCCCTTAAAATGAAGCAATGTTTTCTTATCACCCCTCATCACAGGTTATCTTAAAATTGATTTATCATTCATGTTTTGTTATTAGAAAGATTTTAAGAGCCCCCAAAGTTATGAAAGTCAACAGTTTTTGATATGATGTTGTCATTGCACATACTGTATTGTCATTGGACCCCTACAGTAGGTTGAAATCACTGGCCTGAACTACTTCTACTTCTACTGCCTCACAACTAGGATAGTAGTGACAAAATGTTATAGTTAAATAAGCCAATCATTCATACTAACAAAGATTAGATAACAAAAATGTGTTTGTTTGTCTGTTAGTTAGCAGGTTATCTCTGGGAATATGCAATGTACAATTACAGTACACAACACAGCTTTTTTCAACTTCTCATTAACTACTGTTCTTTCTTAAATGACAATGTGCGCGTGTGTGTGTGTGTGTGTGTGTTTGTGTGTGTGTGTGTATGCAATAGAAATGATATATACTACTGTATATTTAATGTTGCACCAACATTTTAAAAAATCTTTAAGAATTAGTTGTGAGGCTACAAAGGGTCACCGTCATTTAGCATGCTATTTGATATAAATAACACGCCTTACATGACAAGAGATGTGATTTCATGAACTCACATAATAAGTAATGCATAACACTGTTTCCTACAGAGTTTTGTGCTCTAGTTGGTGTAGCCGTTTCATGTTGCTGAAAATTGAGACATCAAACGTGCACATCACAAGATTACTGTACAATATAAAAGAAGGACGTGATTTAATTACGTATTCAGCTGTCTTTGGATACATAAGAAAGCATCTTCCTGTGGTGAAGCCTTTCAATGTGGTTCAGTCGTGAGGCAAAGGAAGTTTAAGGGATCTCTTCAGATCTCTGGCTGCATTAGTTGTGAGAGCATAAGAACACTTTATATCAATGTCCAGTGGCATGAATTTAAAAGTGAGAATAAAAAAAAAAAAGGGTGTCGTAGAAGAATAGGAGGTCAGGGTGGACGGTAAGGCGCGTGTTGTTAATATTGATCAATCTCTTTTCTCCAAAGGCCGAACCTGTCGGCCTCATCATTACAACACGTCTCTCTCACTCTTCCACTCTGACAGGCAAGGAGCAAAGATATTCTTTATTTAATCAAGATCTCGCTGTTTTTTAGAAATGGAGGTTTTTTTTCCCCTTTTAATAAGATTTTCTTGAATATTAAAAGGAAATGGTAATGATATAAGGGTGCTTCCCTCTGCTTATATGTGGCAATAATTAAGTCCCTGGAGTGGTGCTGTGTGAATGCATTTGTGCATGCGTGTGTGTGTGAGTGCGTGCATACTGTAAGCACGTTTCACAAAGCAATGCCAGTTGTTAACTATTTTACTGACTTTTGCACAGAGCTCTTCATCTTCTTAAAATCATAATTCAGCCCTCACTGTCTATCATACAGAGATACATTTCCTGATGAGGACAGTATTTATGCAGTTGCAGCAGCACGTGCAATTAATGGGAATCAATTATGTGCTTGCACTGAGGCTGCAATGGGAGGGACGTTTTTTGAGCTAATAGCTGTCTCAGTAAGAGAAAGATTCAACTGGTCATTAATGGAGCATGGGATTTTAAACTCTAAATATGCCGCTAAACTGCGCTAGCAGTGCCAGCACTGATGGCAAAAAACAAATACAGGTACATATTAGATTCAAGCCCAAATTAACTGTGATCTGCTTATGGAAATGGACCCCACTTCCAAAATGAGGATAAAATTGGCCATGCATAGGTAATCCTACCTTAATTGGGCTTTGGCAGAAATGTAATATGGCGCACATGGTAATGATCTTTGGGCTTGATTACACAGATGGGGTCCAGTCACAGAGAAAACAGGATTTTACTGACAGTGTGCCTTTGTGATGTGACAGACCGATTGTTGTGGATGCCATAAGCTACGAATTTGGCCAAACAGATGACATTTTGACAAAAAGGGGTAGAGAAAATATTACCATTTTGGATTTTTTCCAGTAGAGTCCTTGAATTTAAAAATTAAAATAAAAAATGGTGGCAAAAATGCCACAAACATAATGGCATATTTTTGCTCAGGCAAGATAATTTAATTTATAATACAATATTTTCATGACATTTTCTGTTTTTGAGACTGTTAATGGTGCCCAATTTGATTTCATTTTTTACTATTTACATTCTGTAATGACCTCTCTATTTAGTAGATTGCGTTGTTATTGGCAGAGTCTGACATTCCCATGCTCTCAACATGCCTGTATTCGTGTGTTTGTCATGGCTTCTCTCACTGGTTTGAGGTGGGCAGGGCTCAGCAGGAAAAACTGATGTCACAGTGAATTTCAACATGAAGGTGTGAGACGTGCAACGCGCCTTTTGGCTATCCTGGCTGCGTCTCTGCATTTAGGCCTTCCCTTTATTAGAGGAGGAAACATGTCTGCAGAGTTTTCACTTTGTTTAAATAGTCCAGAATTGGCTTGGTGGTTGATAACAGTTTCATGTGTTGTGACAGACTCAGAACACATATTTATATTTGCTTTATCAGGACTTTAAGAAAGTGAATATTTAATTGTATAGAAAAATAATTGAAATCTTTATTTTGAATGGCTTTAAATGATTAGAAGGTTTAAAATGATATAATTTTGCTTTTTGAGCTTGCCTTTTGAATACACAACATGACTGTGTGTTATGCCAATGTGTTAATTGTATGTGTAGAGGTGGGATTTTCAGCCTTTAAGCAATATTCATAAAAACTAAGAATAGCATCCATTTCCACAGCAGTATAATTAGATCTCAGTAAGAGAGAAAAAAGGAGACAAACGCAAAAACACTCTTGGGTCTTGTGTGTGCATATGTGCTGATGTGTCAATTACTATTTCACCAGTGCAAAGGTAAAGGATCTTCCCCTGAGGATTAAGCCACTTTGCATGCACTGCTTCCTATTGTACCACAGAAATAGCACAGCAATGATTACAACAACTAGTGTACTATGATATCACTTGAGAGGACGTTTTGTGCAGGCAAGAATAACAATACTATAATATCAGTCAAGAAATGAAAGGAGACAAGAAAAATGAACGTAAACATGCAGCAATGAATGAGGTGGAGGTTTATGGTAAAAAAACATGGCATTGCCTACCTGTTTGGTCCTTCCCAAATGTGTTTAACCAATCAGCCACAGCCAGGGCATAAAATGTTCAACACATCTCCCGCACAGTCCAATTAAACCATCACATTTTGCCACAATAGCGTTATTAGGGTTTCATAATGATGGAACAAAGTCTACTTATAAAAATATAAAAAGCAGCAGAACAGACCCAGGAAATGCAAACATATTTGTTATCTCCACATGTCCAGTTTGTAATGAAGGCTTTCTCCATCCATCCATCTTTGTCCGCTTATCGGGTATCGAGTCGCGGGGGTAGCAGCTCCAGCAGGGGACCCCAAACTTCCCTTTCCCGGGCCACATTAACCAGCTCCAACTGGGGGATCCCGAGGCGTTCCCAGGCCAGGTTGGAGATATAATCCCTCCACCTAGTCCTGGGTCTCCCCCGAGGCCTCCTCCCAGCTGGACGTGCCTGGAACACCTCCCTAGGGAGGCGCCCAGGGGGCATCCTTACCAGATGCCCGAACCACCTCAACTGGCTCCTTTCGACGCAAAGGAGCAGCGGCTCTACTCCGAGCTCCTCACGGATAACTGTGCTTCTCACCCTATCACTAACGGAGACGCCAGCCACCCTCCTGAGGAAACCCATTTCGGCCGCTTGTACCCTGGATCTTGTTCTTTCGGTCATGACCCAGCCTTCATGACCATAAGTGAGGGTAGGAATGAAAATTTACCGGTAGATTGAGAGGCTGCAAAGCGATCCAGTGAGTGCTGAAGGTCACAGGCCGATGATGCCATCAGTACCACATCATCTGCAAAAAGCAGCGATGAGATCCCCAGCCCACCGAACTGCAACCCCTCCCCACCCCGACTACACCTTGATATCCTGCCCATAAATACTACAAACAGGATTGGTGACAAAGCGCAGCCCTGGCGGAGGCCAATCCTCACCTGAAATGAGTCCGATTTACTGCCGAGAACCCGGACACAGCTCTCGCTTTGGTCGTACAGAGATTGGATGGCCCTGAGAAGGGACCCCCTCACCCCATACTCCCGCAGCACCTCCCACAGTATCTCCCGGGGGACCCGGTCATACGCCGTCTCCAGATCCACAAAGCACATGTAGACCGGTTGGGCATTCTCAACCTGGGTGTTGAATCCTCTACAGTAAAATACAGTCAAACTTTACACCGTTTAGCGTTAGGTGTCAGCATTGTAACCGTGTTTAATCCAGGAACCAGCTAGCGGTAGGCTAACGTTAGCTGCTGTTGAGTATAGTGTTAACTAGCATCACGTGCAGCGATGTTTCTGTTGCCTGTAACATCTGTTTCAGAGCATCCGAGAGAAGCACAGACATATCAGTGGCACCGAAATGAGGCGCCGAAATCCACGTTGCTATTCTGTCTGGTAGATACAGGTCGTGAAGGCACCTGTGCCGTATTAGCACCGGATTTCGGTACCCAACCCTATTCAGGAAGAAGATTTTTATAAGTAAATGTTCCTCCTTCATTTTACAGTCGAATGGTGGCTAGAACGGCTCTGGGTCAAAGTTCAATATGGAATGGATTAATCTGCGTTTTTTTTTTTAACGCGTTCTTTTTTCTCAGATTAATTAATCGAAATTAATGCGTTATTTTGACAGCCCTAGTTTTTACATTTAACTATTTTAGAGGCTGTTGACGTTGTTTACTTCATTAATGTATTTACTGTGTTAATGGACTGAGGATGGGAGTATTAGGACTATAGGATTCGGTATTCGGTTTCGGATTCGGCAGAATCTTAACCAGTGGATTTGGTATTCGGCCGAACCACAAAAATCTGGATTTGGTGCATCCCTAGTATACAGCATACTAAAACATGCTGCAAATTGGAAAATGCAAGCAAATTCATACAAAGTCGTACACAACGCATGAAGTTACCATTAAAAATAAACGAACATGTGACTTGCTGCAGTGTAAATTTAGCTTATTTTTTTATTTAACCAGATAGGCCAATTGAGAACAAATTCTCATTTGCAACAATGACCTGGCCAAGACAAAGCATAACCACGCGACAACATAAAGTTACACATTAAATACGCCAAATATAAACATACAAAATACAGTAAAGAGTCTACTAAAAATATAAGTCAAATATAGAGTCAATAAACAGTTTGTGCAATGTGATGTCTAAGTAGTATGGCAGTAACGCAATACAATACAATAGTCCAAGTAAAAATATTGAGTGTAGTCTATATACATCACTGCATCATTCCAAGAGAGAGAGATATAGGTTATACATAATGTCAGCAGTTTACTAATTACTAGCATAAATATATTTCAGTGAGAAAATAATAATAGTATGTCATTCTGGAGGCTGGACCAGCTAGATCATTAGGTCATTTTTATAATTAGTACGTTTTTTTTTTGTTTGTTTTTTTCACAAAATCAGGATCAGAGAAACAAATAACTTACAGATGTCTTAATCAAAGATCTGAACAACATGTCTGAACGTCATGAAAATAATTTCCACTGTATGTACGACACGGCTCAACTCGACTCGCTTGGAACCATTTTTCTTTTGGTTTTCCATTGGCAAAAGTTGTGGATAGTTACCTGATACTTTTTTTGGTTACCACCTCGGTCGAGGTTCCAAGGGAGCTGAGCCAATATTAGAAGATTGAGTTAAATTGAGTCACTATAACAATCAGCTAAGAATCCTGCCTACATTGAAGAGGTACTATCTGAAATTGACAATATCACCTGGTACATGCAGTGGAAATGAGGCATAAGTGTGTGTTGGAGCATAAATCAGCTGGTACAGGTACATCTTCCAACTCATCCTCCTCGTGATTCTAGTGCATTTCAAGTCTGATTGAATGAATTAAATGATCTCTTTCTCTGTTTGTCCAACATACATTTCTGGTATTAAAAGTGCCTATGTTATTTGATATCTTATCAATTACCTGATTGAAGAGAGAAGCAACAGTAGTCGGTCTCCCAGGGATTCATATACATTGAGGTAAAGTAAAAAGTATTTATTATATCTTAACATATATTATAATGTATTAAATCAAGAGTGTTTAGACAGTGTCTAAACCTCATGAGGGCTGTGGTGTTTGAATTCTAACAACATAATTCATCTTTGTTAAAGCTGCACTTATGTTGATATTTTTGATCAAATGACTATTTGAAATTCAAAAGATGTCGCTTGTAGTGACAAATCCAAATAGAGTGCTCATCATTTCTGCAGCAGTTGGCTGTTTTCAATAAAGAAAACGCTCTGATAAACCCACTGTACGCCACCTGCGTAGCACCAATTAGCTGACAGGCAAAGTTAGCAACAGGCACGTGAACACACTGGAGCTTCTAGTTGCTAAACATCCAGACATTCCCCTCAGGAGACGGTCTTCTGACGGAAAGAGGACAACCGAAATAGAGCTAAAAGGACAGTGAATATTGTATGTAGTGTACATCGATCAAGTGGCCAGAAACAAAACAAATAATTGCTAGATGTGTTCATAAACAGTTGTTTGCTAACACGGTGACCATAATAACTTTATAAGGTGATAATTCCACAATCCTGTTTTTACAGTTTCCCCAAGTGGCAAAAACAATCCATTAAAGCAGCTTTAAAAAAATAAAAACCCAATCACAATGTTAGTTAACAATAACGTCTGGGTAGAAAACTCCGCATCCCGTACATACAGTTTAACGGCACTGAGCAAACAGGGGCGATTAACAACTGGATATACTCTCATCTCATTCATCTACAATGAATGGGTGTTTGATGCTTTCAAATGTCAACACTGTTATTAACGTTTGATTGGAGACCTTTACCCGTTGGGCCACAGACCAAAGAAAATGACTCCACTCAAACTAGCTGTCAGTCCGACTTGTGGTGAGATGCTGCAGTTCGTAACGTTAGATTTGATTTTTCAAAGATGCTAGCAAAGCAACACAGTACAAAAAGTAAGCACAGCAGAGATGTCAGATAGGTGGGACCTCTGTGTTTAAAGCTACATTGTGTAAGAATTTCTCCCATCTAGCAGTGAAATTGTATATTACAACCAACTGAATATTACTTTCTAGCCCCTCCCATTCCTACGGTGGCCGTATTATTCCAAGAAGTACGACTTCATCCGTGAGTGTTCCTTCCAGTGTAATAATAGTTTTACGTTATTTTGGTACCATTTCATTGCTAACATCAGCTATGAGGTTCCCAAACATATGCAAGCTAATGTTAGTAAAGTGTCAGTACTATCGTTATTCTGTATATTGTGTGAGATTAATAGTGTAAGGCAATGCTCTTAGTATCACCGTCGTTTACACGCAGCTGTTCTAGCTGTAGCTAGTCTGTGTTACAACTTCATTACGTGAGTTCTCTGCCAGTCACTACACATATGATTACGTTTATGTTACAAGGTAGACGATCCTTTTTCATCATTGACGCGAGGAAAAGTATCCTTGACGTCGTTCTAGTGTTACACACAACCATGCTATAGTTAGCCAAGCAACTATAAAACTTAGAATTTACACAAATAGGCAGAATGACCTGTCTAGAAGAAAGCAGGCAACTTCGGCCTCCCTTTTTAAAATCCTTGCTCCTTATGAGCTCTTTCCGGCTTGGAAAAGCCACTCCAATATTAACTTTGGTCTTGTTGCTTTGCCTGTCGCGTTGTCATTTTAATTCTCTTTTTAACTTCCTTGGCGACTCCGTTACATGTCCTAATAGGCGTGATACTCCATCTTCAACAGGCTTTCAAATCTGCCGGCAGTGAGTGGCGAGTAATCTTCTCCCCCTCCCTGGCATTCGTCACGGTGCCACTGAGTGTAAAAGCGCGAAAGGCGAAGGTATGTCCCTCTTTGGTTAATGTATTTTAAAGATGGAGGCGCTACATGCCGGCCATCATTCGAGCAACTCGCTCGTATGTATTCTGAATGATTCTGAATGTCAGATTCTACGCTTACAAGAATACTTTGACTAGTTGGTGGAAGTAATTACACATGAATGAGCACTTATTTGTGAAAGAACAAAGAGGTTTTTGCTAAGAATCAACAAAAAAAAATACACAGTGGAGCTTTAACAATATATCTTTAAATGTTACGGTTGCAGCTGAATATGAAAACAGAAATAAACAACTTTGCTAATTTCACATATCTCCACAATTCACATCAACAGCCAGTTGTCTATCTGGAAGTGATCTTTGTGTCAGCGCGACGTCACAGTGATTCAGTCTGCAGTGTTCCCATTTTAATAGCATTAGTTGTGTCTGTATGTGTCTGTTACACACGCAGTGTGGTTTTCCCATGACAAATACTGGTCCACAATACTCAGACAGTAATGGATATTATCTTTTCCAAATACTGGTATAACACGAGTACCCGGCCCTGCCCACAAGAACAGTAAATATTACTGCCCAGTGCAGTGCATCAAAGCGGGCTAAATCTGCACCCCAAGTGAGACTGACATGATTAACAGCCCTTTTTGAAGGTGGCTCTACTCTTTCCACAGCAAGTGCATGCAGTTTCGCTTTGCAATACACACTGAAATCATGAGTGTAACCAAGCTTTGTGAGGCTCAAAATGTAGAAAATTAGATTTTCCAAACCTTTCAATAGAGGAAAAGCCTGGGCAGTAAGACATCCAACAGTGTGCTAACCTTCCACTCTGTTTTCTACAAGTTTGAACACATTTTGCTGGTTTGTGATTGTTTAAATCTAAACTAGTTATGTGTGCATTAAATCATGTCAAATATATTAACATACTGACTCAAACTAGCTGCTAGCTAGTGCAACTAGTGCTAGTTTTTGCGATACAGTTCTCTAGAGCTAATTTTTGCATGCGGGATGAACTCTTTTTAGTCTCTCGAAGCTTACAGCTTTCTTTCCTCCGTGAGCCTCCCTCTTATCCCAGAGGGAGAGGGGCTGCTTAATGCTAAGTGCCAATTACTAGCACTACAAGGTTAGCAGGCCAAGCTACCCCACACTCTGTCTGCACTTTCTCTACAGCGGGATACAAGCCCCCAGCCGTCTGACCACACACACAATCTCCATCTGTCAATCTGTCTCTATTTCTCACACTGTCCTTCCCCTCTTTTTCCCTCTACCCTGCTCACATGCTCAGCCATTCTCAGGCTTTCAGATGGTAGCTATCATATGTTTCTCTTCTTGTGGTTGATCTGTCTCTTTCTCTCTGCCTAAATAATGAGGATAGAAGGTGTTCATTTATACGGACTGGAGCATCGCTGTGATAGAATAGATCCAGGAACTGTGCCGAATTGCTGCACATGTGTGCATGTGTCTGTGTCTTTGTGTCTGCCTGGGCCTTTGTTGCTCTTTATGCATGCTGCCGGTGTGTGTGCATTCAAGAGGATCTGACATATTGCAGGAATAGCAACTGTCTCTTCCCTCTGTGTGTGTGTGTTTGTGATACAGTGATACAGGCCGTATGCTTCCCCTCAGCGATCAAATCAAATAGGCCCTCATCTCCCAGTGAAGCTCATTCAAAAACGACAGGGGTGATTGACAGGTGCTGTGGGCGGTGCGCGCACACACAGACGCACTAAAACCACAGCTCGGATTTATCTGTCACAGCGACACAAAACAGCATGGCTGTGAGTTAGATCTCGACTTGGCTTGCATTATGCATTTAAGCATGTGTACACTCGTGAGTGCTAAAGAGAGGAACGGGACCAGCTCTACTTAGGAGGCATGACATCCTTGATTTGCAGCAGTGGGATCCAGGTCTCCTCCTGACGAGCATGGCCTTTGTTTCCCGTTTGTCGCTAGACAGGATATGACCTTGTTCAAGGGAAATTAGGCGCCTCGCCTTCCTGGTAATAAAACAATATTGTAGCTATGTAGGGATGAATAGACCCAGGCACACATCTACACACAGCATAACCAGAAAAAAAGACAAGTGAACCAGTGTGAAAGTGTGTGGGTGTGAAGTGAAACTGAGACTGATAAATACTCCGTGCTCTGCTGAAAGAACAGTGAGATATTATATATATATATATATATATATATATATATATAGATAGAGCATTATAGTAGCAATAGTGCGGGTGCTTTGGAGTGTGGAGGTCCTTTAATCACGCAAGTGCAAGGGAGGTGGATTAAGAAGGGTGTACCAGAAAGGAGGATACAAAAAAGCAGGGCGTATTGTGTAACACCTGACCGTTGGGTAATTCAAAAAGTCAATTGAGGTTTAACTTAAACCTGCAATAACTCATTTTACCTCTGTTCTTGGTCTCTACCAACTTGTGACGGACATCCGGCCGAAATGAGGGACATCCGGCGGAATTTCCGGCAGCATCTAAACAATCCCGGAAATGAAATGTCGTCGATATAGACTACTACCAACTCCTCAGGGAAATATCTGGCTCTGCTAAATGCTGTGCTGTGTTCACCAGCTTGTTGCTCAACTTTGTATCTCTGTCGGTTGGTGCTTGTCAGGTGGTGTGCAAAGGGATTTTAGAGGTTTGTCACTGCTTTCACTGCTGTGGCTGGAAAAACTGCATTGATGAGAGCAGCGAGAGCGAACCAAAACAGAAAAGTTGTGGGCTGTCATACCAAAACGATGAGCTGAAAGGTGCCAGAACGCCCCATAGAGCTGAGGGTAACGGCAGAGTCCGGGAGATACTTGGAAACGATAGATCACATCAATTCACAATGAAGGAGATGAGACGAGTTCAAAACTAGCCTAATGTGGCATTTCGTGATAGTTCTTGCCATGGTAACAGTCACAGACTTGAGTTAATCTTGAGTTGTGGATCAGGAGCTTTTCTATGAGCCCGGTGTTTGGAACCGAAAATCCAACATTTTCATGAATACATCTGTTAACTCACTAATCCTTTTTTTCCTGGAAAATTGCCCTCACCCGAATCCCCTGATTTTGTCTCACTTATCTCCTTTCATTGTCTTTTTTTTATCTGCTGATACAGACACATTTGTGCATTTATGCCCAAACAAACGCACACACATGCAAACACTGGTGGTGTTTTGTTGTTATTCAGCTTCTAATGCTGTGTTGTACTATATCGCTAATGACATAGCTGTGAGCACTACCATACAGTTAACTCGGCATGTGGTCAAGTAAAGGGTGGAATGTGATGCACCATGGGATTTATCACACCAACTGTGCCCAGTGTGTCAATGCAAAAACATATAATTCAGTAAAGAATAGACAACCACCCAAAATTTGGAAGCAAAATGGAAGAACATTTGCATTTAAGTTAGAATTAGTCTCGCATTGCCAGACTTATCTCCACAGCGCTGTGAAGTAAGGTCTGGCTACACCACACATACATTCTGGGATAGGAGAAAAAAACACTCTGGGTTGTTTGCATTTCTTTAAACCAATCACAATCGTCTTGGGCGGCGCTAAGCTCCGGACGCAGGGACGCTGGTTCTGTAAAATGGTCTCGGGAAGGAACTTGTTTTGGTGGAACATTTGCACCCCAATAAAAGAAAACGCCACATACAATATTAAATGAAGTTAACTTTTTCACACAATACAGTAACTTGAGCTATTTAAATTAGCTGGGTACATGGTTAAACTTAATTTGCTCTTACCAGTGTATCGCTGTGTATATTCGGTCCATAGCAAATCCCCGCCAATCGGCCCCAAAACGTAAATCTTTACAAATATTTCCCGAAAGAACCAAGCAGACCTGCCTTGTTGCACGATCCAAATTTTCGTCAAAACTTGCTATTTTAAGCATGTAGATAACTGGAACTAAACAGAGCCAAACCTGTCAATTCAGACTAAGTTGGTATAGTTCATAATGGCTAGGACCAAGGCAAACTGATCATCTTCATTTTACAGCCCCATCTTGTCTAAATGTGTGTGCCATTTTTATTTCCAAAGCACAGCACTGAAACTTTTCCTCAGATCTTTGAAGTATGAGAGAAATTGTGTAGTCTGAATCCCATTTAGGGGTTTTCAAATACAGAAAACATGCAAGGAGCATTGAGATGCACATAAAATTTCACTCAATATGCCACTGGTCTGCCTTTTAACTCTCCCACACTGTGTGGCAGAATAACTGAGACACTGCCTACATGGGGGAGGCATTGATCTCACAACTACAGGTTGAGAGAGAAAGAACAAGTGTGTGTGTGTGTGTGTGTGTGTGTGTGTGTGTGTGTGTGTGTGTGTGTGTGTGTGTGTGTGTGTGTTGAAAAAGGTGAGGAAGAAAGGAAATTCTCTTTACAGTCACAACAGAGTAAAATAAACACACACGCATGGACAGAGGCTGAATAAACCAGTGGACTACAGACAAGTAAGGAAGAAATAGATGCAGACACAAAATGAAACAGTATATCTAGTAACCACCATACATTTCAGATCACTGGACATATTTTACAGTTATTTTGAGCCCTGTAAGCGTTATTCTCACAAATGATGCATATGTGATCACAGGTACAGTAAAGCCCTCCAACAGGGCTGTGATGGGACTCATTAGGCTTCGACAACTTATCTTTGCGTCTCCATACACTGAAGTTTGTATTTGAGTATTCTGAGTCCTCTCAGTCGTACAGGTGCTGCGTTTATAAGAGGGTACTAGTTCTTCCTGTAATCCTATCGTGTAATATGTAACTATTGAAACTGAAAATGATCTTTGGTGACACATACTTGAGCAAAAGGTATCACACTTGCATGGCTAAATACATGACATGGCCCAAATAGTGGCACTGGCATTTTTTAGGAACTCATTAACTGAAAGGAAGTCTGTTTGTTTCCGTACAGTTAATAGGGTAGATGCTATAGATCGGACCCACCAGACGTGTCGACGTCAACACAGGCGTACTGTGCAGGCGTCAACACTTTGACTTCAACACCAGTCAACAGACGTTAATGCAGTGTTTATATTTCACATGCTTTTAATCATTTCTCCCCAATTTCGGATCACATTCCGGTTGGAACGTGTTTGATTGTGTAGTTTTTGAAACCTTATTGGCGATTTTGCTGCTATACTTTACTCCGTAACAGTCATTCCACTGCCACATGTAGCTACATGCTAACCTGAGGGAAACCTGTAATCTTGTAATGTAATGTTTTAATTTTTCCTCAATTTCGGATGATAGTGCTTCTGGAACTTGTCCAGTTGTATAGTTATTTTGGTTTAAAGGCATTTATTGGAGATTTATACATGTAGAAAGTTGCCGCTATACTCCGTTAAAGCCAGTCTTTGGCTGCAATGACGGATGGGAAGCCCAAGTGTTGACGCCTGCGCAGTATGCTTGTGTGTTGACATCCAATCTAGCATCTACCAGTTAATTGGGACAAATCAAGCAAGGCCATGTTGTTGGGTCGCTGCAGCTGGTCCACAGGTGACCTATAGCAGACAGGCTTAGCAACCCGGGCTCACGGCAGTTCGTGAAATGGTCACGTTGTTTTGATTTATTGATTTGTGTACAGGTCACGATTTTCTCGTTTATTTCGTGTACAGGTCATGATTTTCGGCGCAGGGGCATGATCCGCGGTCTCTGTGGCAGGCAACAACGGGGAAATGAAACGCCACACGCCGGCCACAACAACGGGACCAGGGGCGGTTATACATTGAATTACACCCAGGGCGAGACCCCCTTCGAGCGCCCCCCACCCCTCCCCCCCCAAAAAACCCCCCACAAAATTGCAGAATTTTGCAAAATTACTATATTATAGTGTATTTTATTTTAAGTTCTGATAACTTATACTGTCATATTTTGCGCAGAATTGTGTTCATTGTCTTGTGAAAATGTTGGAGGTGGAGATTGTGCACCTTAAAAAGTGTGTTTCCTGTTGTAATTGCAATAGTTAAATAACTGGATTCTCTTAAGTGTGTTTTTCAAATGTTCTAATGAAAGATTTGTGCAATTGAGAAATATAATTTTCTCTTTCACTTATGTTGTTATAATATATATAAATTGTAACAATAGCAGAGAGCAACAATAATATAAAATATTAAGAATAATACACAAATAAAATATAGAATAAATAGGCCTATTCTAAATAGCACAAATCCTTCATCACACAAATGTGAAGACACACTAAAGTTATTACACTATTGCACTAAGAACAGAAAACACAAACTAAAACTAAAACCTGACCTCTCTGGCCTTCCTTGACGCAAAATCATCAATGATGTTATTGTATGAAATCTGCTCCCCTATTGAATGCTCACGGGCGCACGCCCTTTAAAACAAATGTTTGCATTTCAGACGGCCGACACGAACACACACGCCTATCAAGTCGATAATAAAGCCGTAAAGTAGGCAAGGCTCTGTCAACTCAGGATAGGATTGACATGAAAAGTTTAACTGACACATAACCGCGATCAGCTTCGTGGGTGCTCAGTATTAGCGGAGCACCCACGGTATCGGCGCCTATGCCCAGCAACCCGTTCGACCCAGAGGTGAACTGTCCCCCGCTCCCCCCTCCCCTTTTCCCCTTCTCACACACACGCACCTTCTCAGCAAGCATGGTGAAATGATAGATAATACAGAAATGATAGATAATACAGTAGAAAAAATGCTTCAAGGATTTTTTTTTTTTTTTTTAAGTGCTCGTGCCGCCCCCCAAAAAACGCACCCGGGGCGGCTGCCTGCTTCACCCGTGCCAAAAAACGCCACTGAACGGGACGGTTGTGGTTAAGAAAAGAAGAACAGGAAAGGAACCGTCACACGCAGGAGACGCCGACAACAACGGGACGGTTGTGGTTAGGAAGAGAATAACGCGGGACGCGATCCCCGGTCTCCGGGGTGAAAGCCCTGTGTTGTTTGAAATACAACGAAATACATTACTTTAAAATTCGTGCTCACCGCACGAAAATAAAGACATTAACGTGTTCAGTACACGAATCAATACATTCAATAACGTGACCATTTCACAAACTGCCATGAGACTGGGCTATGCCTAGTGGGAAATGTCAGGAGACAAAACCTCAAACTGATGCGCACAACAGCAAACTTCACTACGAAAGTTTGAAAAGGTCATTCCTCACCACCAACGGGGGTCTTTGCAAAGTTATTCAATGATGCTACAGATAGGTTAGCCAAGAAAACACATACTTTTGCACCTTCGTATATTCCCAGCCTGCTCGGAGCCTTCTCTATTTTTCAACAGAATGAGTGGCCAAATATGAAGGCCTTAGTATTCTAATTTACAAACAACAACAGTGTCTGTAACCCCATTGCTGTTGGCAGAATCATAAGAACTGTGTCTAACAAGTTTTGTAACTCTGATAATATTGCAGACTGACAGCACAGTAAGAGGCCAGACAGACACATCACAGCTTTTTCTCACAACGAGAAAATGTCTGGATTCAAGAAATTAAAACCGCCTCGTTTAGACATATAGAGGAAACTTTGGGCTAGTTTCAGTCGGACTTTGGATGGAATTATTTTAAATCCAAGGATGCATCGCTCTGTGATCTCTCCTCTCTTCCGTACGCTCTGCTGACTCAAGTCTTTGTCATAAACAAGCATTCTTGTAAAGAGCTGGCAAAGAAATTGGTGTTTCTGCAAAAAAACTCTACATGGGAAAATCAGGTTTCTCTAATCCCCTACAGAAAAACCAGGTTTCTCATTTACATGAAATTGAAGAAATCGGCTTACTGGAGAAAGACGACTGTAACCTGGTTACTTAAGTGCATGTAAACACACTGATGGATATTTCACGCAGCAACTGGCCAGATGTGCGGAGGAGGGATAGACGGCATGGCTTGAACTTCTCTCCAATAGCTTTTTATTTTTTAAATTTCACCCAACTACTTCTATCACTGTCTGTGTGTAGTTCCAAGTCAAATGCCACCGACTCATTTTAAGAAAAGACTTTTGGAAGGTTTGTGCCGTTATTCCTATTGGTACGTCTCAATGGGACTACGAAGACACCCGTAAGACACAAAATGCCTGTAGAGAGAGGGTGTGACACAACATTGACGAGGCTATCATGCCTACAATCGCTTTTAGCTTGCCTTTAAATGTGGCCATTTGACACTTTTTCATTTAAACCATACTGAGGCGTCAAAGAAGCTGCTGCAACACTGATCCCATAGCAAGTCTATCATCATCAGTTTGTCATCAATCTCAGCAGCAGTGTGTACAGTGCTTAAGCTCAAGAGGCATATCAAGTATGCATCTATGTCAATGATAAACCTGTAACAGAACCTAGCAAGTCATTTAAGTCATCTTTGACCGTTTTACCCTCGTGGTGAAGCTGAAGAGGGCTGATCCTAATTGGTAGGTACTAAAGATGCAGTTTTTACTGTTTATGTGCTGATGTAATTATCTCTTCAAGGTGATGCAGAGATAAATGGCTATAAAAGACGGTAGAGTCTTGTAAGCCTCACAGAGACACAGAGAGTGCTGGTTGCATTGCATTACGATGTTCTTGTTCTACTAGTAGTTTTTAAAAGTATCAAGTGTAAAAGTACTAAGCAAAATAAAACAGATGCAAAGAAATAGAAACTAGAGCATGTGAAAACACTGAGGTGGTAGTCGGTCGTAGTGATGGACCTACAGAAAGTGATCTCCTGAATCTGCAGCTCCCCTCAGCTTTACAGAGCTTTATAGTGAGTTTCAGCTCATTTTCTATCCAGCACGTGATTTTCCTGATGTGGTTGCCTCTCACAACTCTCATAGAGTTCCAACTGCAGCAGGGAGCTGTTTTCTGACGAAAAGCTCTAAAACCCACTGTACACTACCTGCTCTGCACCAATCGGCAGACAGACACCATTAGGGACTAGCTGGAGCATTTAGCAGCTAAAGAGACATATTTTTTTCTCTGGAGTTGGTAGAGACCAGAATCAAACCTAACACCTATTAAATATTGGACATGTCAGTGTTTTATTATGGGGCAGCTGTGGCGGTTGTCTTTTAATCAATCACAAAGATGTCAGTTTGATCCCTGGCTCCTCATGTCAAAGTCCCCTTGAGCAACACACTAAACTCCAAGTTGCGAGCACTCAGATGGGTTATAGTATCAGCTGAATAGCCTTGCCTAGTTTGTCATTTTTTTAAAGATGTACACCAAGTCATGTCAAGTCAACTTCATTGTCAATTCTGCAAAATGTGCCAGACATACAGAGGAATGGAAAATATGTTTCCCTCCGACCCACGGTGCAAAATGTACAAAAGATAAAAGATAAGTAATATATACAATGAATAAATACATTCTAAATAGTGCAAAAGTAAGGCAAAACCAAGAGGAGAGGGGGTTCAGAGTCCACCATATACTTTGTATTTAACCATTACCAGCTACTTTACCAGAATACTGGAAGAAAGCAACGTACTCCTAAAGGTCATTTGCTCACAAGAAAATACATATATGTATGTGTGTGTGTGTATATATATATATATATATATATATATAAAAATTTGTGTTGCTCCCACATATCCTCCTAAGAGAACCTGAAGGGTACACGATCAGGGAACCATCATTGCTCTCCTCACCATGGTAAGTACACCATTTTTCCACTGAATAGTCTATAGAGACCATACATGATAGACTTTTGACTTTGACAATCCTGTTACTGAATCATTGTCAGAGTATGACAAAGCATAGCAAACATACACAGAAGGGCCGGAAGAGAAGGTTGGTGAGCTGGGAATGGCGTGGGGGGGGGGCAGAGGAAAGAGATTCACACAGGGTGAATGGAGGGAAGCAGAGGCTTCCCCTGTCACCATCTGGAGTCTTGTGGAGAGCATAAATCCTGCTATCTGTGTCATGCATACTGTCCTGCTGCTGCTGCCACTGCATCAGAGATCATCAGCTAACACACACACACTCACACATTCACACACATACACTGATCACCAGCACACACACACACACAGACACACACACACACACTCTCACACAGACGGACATGACACACTTAATGTCTTCCACCCCTCTTAGCCCCATCTGTCTACGTCTGTTCCACTGCTCTTCCCTCTCATGCTGTTGTCACTGTGACAGACACAAATAAACACAGACATACACAACAGCAACTGAGCATATTAATGCACAACACATACACACGTACACGCGCAAACATACAGGCACATATTTGCCAGCCTTTATGGTATTCAGGCAGTATGTCATTTTCATTTGTTTTATCCGATTTTTTTGTTTTCAGTTTTCCTGTCCTTGCCTTTTTTCTTATTCATCTCATTCATTGTTTGATATTTTCTCACCTCATCATCATCATCATCATCATCATCATCATCATCGTAATTGGCACTGTCTTTACATAATCTTCTTTCTCTCCATGTCTTTCCATCCATTTGGTCATCCTCCCTCAGTGTCCACCATTCTGCCACATTCAACTACTACAAACCTTGCTCAATGCCTGCAGGGTGAACTTGGTTCCTGTTGAACCTACCTTCTGCTTATTGAAGTGGCAAGCATAGCATAATCCCTCTTTTTTCACTTTACATTTCTCCCTCCTAATTTCTTCTCTCTGTTGTGTTCTATCTGATTTATTGCTCTTTTCCATTCAGATCTTGTCCTACCTCTGCAATTTATTTTCATTCCTGTCTTTATGCATGTTTTCCTTTCAGTTTCTTTATATTGTGATTACCCTTTTATTTCTCAAACCCTTTCCCCTCTATTTCTTAGTGCCTCTCACTCCCATAATTTTTTTCTTACATCCTCACCATTAACTTATCCTCCAGAAATTGCCCTTCTCCCCCTTTCCTTCCTGTCTTTAAATCCTAACCTCCTTTTCCTCTTTTCCTCTCATCCTTTTCTTCTTATTTATATTTCCGATGTATTCTCTTCTCTCGCGCCTCCCTTTCTTCCTTTGCAACATCAGATCAGGGAGATTTAGATTCAGCACCACGGACAGCTCGTCACATAGGGAAAACAAAGAGTTGCAGTGCCCCCTGTTGGCCAACCTTAGCACTACACATTGGGGTAGGAGGAAAATTATTGTTTTACTTACAACACAGGACAGATAACTTCCACATGCTAATATGTACGTGAATAAGGCTGGAATATAAGAGCGGCGAGCCGGTCATATGCCTGTGCCCACAAAAGTCAACTTAGAGAGAACAAGCTTTAACTCTGAATACTACATAGAGGATATTCTGCCGGGAGATCTATGAGAGAGGTTAAGCTGGCAGGCCTCGGTGTAATGGCAACCATATATTACCCTGTAGTTTCATTCCACTACATGTCGGGGCTCATAGATGCCGTGCAACTGCAAGGCGGTTGAGCCATAATGGGGATCTCAAGTCTCATTCCGTTCATGGCAGCCAAAGGGAGGAAACAATAGCATCTGCTCTCCTAGGAGACAGGGAATTTAATCAAAAGCACAGCCAAGGTAAGATTTGAATGTAAAGTAGCAGAGGGATGGTTTGTCCGTGTGTGTGGGTTATGTGTGTTAGAAAGTGTCTATAAAAAGGAATGGAGAGGTTTGTGTTGGCATTTAAACTAATAGCAAATGTCAACAAGGGATGTGGATGATACTTATTGTGTGTAAGTGTAGGAGAAGTGGAGGTGTTTGCGTGTCCTCACAGTTGAAAGCAAAAAGTTCAGCAAGTCTTACACAAATGAACACACACACGGATTTGTCTACACAAACACACACGGGGACACTGGTCCACTGTCGGGATTATCAGTGATCCATGACTTCAGCTCACACTGGGCTGCACTGGGTTGTGTCGCCGTCTCAGGGTCCTATCCTACTGGGATCCCAGTTTGTCTGCACACGCAGTTATGTGCTACTGTGAAGTTGTTGTATTGTGTTTGTGTATGTCTGCAGAGGTTTTGAGAGAAGCAAAAAGTGGAAGAAGACAGGGGGGGGAAATGAGGGGGAGGAATCAAAGCAGAGAGGTGGCGTACAGGAAGCAGGGAACGACACTGATAAGAGAATGTGCCCTCTTTCTCTTTGTCTCCATTCCTTCCTCACTCGCCCACACAAAGTAGTAAGTACAATGATCACAGAAAGGTGATCTCAAGGCTTAGCCAGCCAGAAGACAGCGAGCTGACAGACAGAGAGAGCTTTGGCTAATTTGGCATTGTCCAGTGTTGTATGTTCAAAGAAATGAGCAGTTTTTAATGAGAGTGTGGAAATAGATACATATAGTACAACTTGGGCATCTAATTGTAGGCAATTACATGGAATGTACATTTACTGACAGCCATTTTTTTAAAACAAAATTATTTTCACGTTGTATTATGCATTGTCCTAACCTTTCAAGCAGCTATTGGTCTATAATTGATTTCAGCAGCAGACTTTCAGTTCTAGTATATGTGACCCATCTGCCAGTCCTTGAACACCCCAACCCAGACAAATCAAATCATCCATGCTTTTAACCCCTTGACACTCCGACAGCCCAGCTGTAGAGATAGTGAGGACACATGTATCATTTCAAATGAATCTAGACGACCTAAGAAATGTAGTGGTACCAATCATTTCATGCTAGCTTGTCGGGAAGGTGGCTGAATAACTCTCCAAATTAGAGATACATTTTGGCAAAGGAAGAACTGGCATGGCCATTTTCACAGGGGTCCCTTGACCTCTCACCTCAAGATATCTGAATAAAACTGGGTTTTATGAGTCTGCCCTTTACAGGCATGCTCACTTTATGATAATCCCATGAAGTTCCTTCTGGAATTGCATACATTGGGTGGGAGTGTGAATTAAATATGCCAAATTGTATTCCTGTGTGCTGATGTTTATCCCCAGAGTAGCCTTTTCTATTTAGTGAGACCATTTTTTAAAAACTTGACATCACCGCATACATTGACCTGTTGTGACCTCTAGGATAATCACAGCCTCATGAGACTTAACAACCACAAACTACAGACCTAGTACATTAATGTTTGTAAAATGATGTATACCACTTCTATGTGACGTATACCACTGACCTGCAATCTCCCCCTAAACATCCCTGTATTCCCATTTAAGAGAAAATATAACTTTTACAACACAACCCATTTCAGGTAGTCTATCTATACCATTATGGATTGAACATTTTGTTAAGGTTTTAAGCATCTGTAACTTGAGTTTTTTTTTTTTTTATTGTACTATATGAAAACCAGTGGAGTGTGGAAGGTAAGATAATATACAGTATATATGCATGGTCACATTACAACGTGGTCTAAAACATGAATCTCTAAAAGTATGGTTGACAGACAGACATGTTTTTTTTTTTTCCAACCAAAGATAGCACACAGAAAAGAGATGTTATATTCCTAGGAAGTCATGATTTTAAAATCCTCGGAAAAACTTCAGCCCTAAACTACTGTCTTTGCGATCATCCAATCATAGAAGTATAATTAGATACATAACTCTCGTTTAGAGTTGTGAAAGCGACTGAGAGCATCCAACTGCCAGTGAATTATCATCATCATTTCACAGCTGTATTGACTCATAGTGTGTGTGGGGGCAGTACATTTTGATTATGTAAAGGGGAAGAAAATATTTTCTTTTGTTTTAATTGTTATTTATAAAAATGTAAAATACTGTATAGTAAAATATATTATAATATAAAAAAAATTGAGGTTTGATGCACACTGGTAGGTACAGGAACTCTATTGGTAGAGGCAGCCAGCAAATCAGCAGGAGAAAAGAAAAAGTGTCTGAAAACCCATTCAGCCACCTTAAAATACGACTTACACACACAGTGCACAGTGAGACCGACACAGTCTGAGGGCAGTGGAACTAGGTGTCCGCCTGTCACAGAGCTCTGACCACAGTGGGGCTCACACACACTCACACATACACACACTTTGACCACCCATCACTGCCCTCTGATTACCACCATCTTCCACAGACACCTTCACTCCTTCTCTCCATCCCTCCTACACACTCCAACGATTCTCCCTTCTTTCTCTGCTCCCCCACGTTCATCCACTCCCAACTTTCTACACCCCTCCCTCCCTCCCTCTCTCCCTCCCTCCCTCCCTCTCTCCCTCCCTCTAGCTTCCACCTTTTTGTTACCGCCGCTTGCACTCTCATTTCTTTTCACACCACATTCTTTCCTAACTTTCGTCTTGCACACATTAACATATAAAATGGCTCAACTGCTTTCTAGGCTTAAGTGCTTGGTGACTTAATCAGTCAGATGCATAGTCACTTACCTGCTCATTCACTCACTTGATTGGTCTGCCGCTCGCTCACTCACTCATTTACCGGATAACTTTCTCAGTCTCATTCATTTACTGGCTCGGACGCACTTCCTCATTTACCTGCCTGTTCAGTTTGTTTCTCTAGGCCTACGTTTTGTTATTGTCCATGCAATTGCCAGTTAGCTAGGTAAAGGTCAATTACATTTGTCCGCCTGTCACTGGCATCATTTGCACGTGTGTCAGTGTTGTGGTTGTCTCAGAAGCTGTCATAAATTGACCTTTAATCCAGTTTTAAGCCACATTTTTATAATTCACTTCAAATCTTGGCCATCTTCAACTATATGTTTTAACCGGATGAAGGACTTTAGGGATTGTCAGCGTGCTTGGGTCTACCACTGTCTGAATTTTAAGACCTTATTGTATCAAAACTTATTACGAATTCTGAGTGCTAAATGTGCCACAATTATTAGCATGCATCGTACAAGTGGAACCTGGACAGACATAGCAATAGTAACTAAGGGGTGTGTGGCTTAGCAAATTGCCACTTGACAGCATAAGTTTACTTATGTGACACAAACACTCACAGACACCTATTTAATGCTGATCTATAATGATTTGGTCACAGTCAGAGTCATGTATTTGTGTGTTTCCATGTAGGTTGTGAGACGAGCATCATGGTGTGTGTGTGTGTGTGTGTGTGTGTGTGTGTGTGTGTGTGTGTGTGTGTGTGTGTGTGTGTGTGTGTGTGTGTGTGTGTGTAGGTGGGTGGCCTGGTGCATTCATCGATACAGTACATAAACAGAGACACAGTCACGCTGAGATGTGAAAGGTTTTGCATCCCTGATGTTCTCTTCAGGGAGTGTGTGTGTGTGAGTGTGTGTGTGTGTGTGTGTGTGTGTGTGTGTGTGTGTGTGTGTGTGTGTGTGTGTGTGTGTGTGTGTGTGTGTGTGTGTGTGTGTGTGTGTGTGTGTTTCTATACCCATGTTTGCGTGTTCTTTATTTGTACTATTTCATTTGCACTTTCTCTCCTTCGTACACAACCCTTAATTGCCTAGGAGGGTTCTGACTTCAATTTAAAACTCACTTTTAAAACCTTGCACTGTCACTCAGTACATGCACAGGCACACCAAATATTGAACTAAGGTACCACTTCTGAAACCAAAAAGGGAAATGACTGCAACATGAAATATGCACATATACACACATCTTGACCTTTAGAGCATTTATATTTCTCAGTGTGTAATTAATTACCCAGCAGATACACCAACGCCATCTCCACTCTAGTGCGGCACTGCTCTGCTTGTCAGCTGGTCCATCAGTGAAGGAGAGGCGAGTTGGAGGCTGAGTCACTGACTGACATACCCAGTAAATGAATGATCAATAAATGAATCAGTTTGGGGCTAAGAGCAAGAATGTGATTGACAGAAAAAACTGGCCGAGAAAATAAACAAGTAAGCACACAGTGAATGTTGGTGAGCACCGGCATACAGTACGTAACTGAATAAAAATTAGTTTTGTGCATCAGCACGTCAAGTAAAATTTATAGAGCTCTTATATGTGAGCTTGTATAAATATATTAACAGCAACAGTAACTGTAACAATTAAATATAAAATATAGGTGCACATAAAAGACCATTCACCTGTCTGTCCATTCAGTTTCAATACCCACTTGTCCTTTCCAGGGTTGTGACTCATAGAGGAGCTTGGAGCCTATCCCAGTAAGCATTGTTTGAGTGTACAAAAAGTAACTAACTTTAAATATACAAGATACAAACTTCATGTAAGCTGCAATGACTCTGACTCCAGGGAGTAATTTACTGCAACACCAAACTAAAAAAACAGTGTTTCACTGCCCTCTCCGGTTGAAAGTTTCAAGGCTGTTTCACCTCCCTCACACCTTTCCAAAATTGGAATTGTTGGGTACAATAATATTTGATAACAAGCAACACAAGACATACACAAACAGAAAACGCACATAGGCTGAAGAAAAAATCCCTCCCTATTCCAGCACCTCAGACCAAATTCCACCATGTCCACTGTTCTGAATGAATAATATCCAACCATGAAAGTAAACAATATCTTTAAGATAACATGGGGTTCTTCCAGCGAACAGCCAGCTGTTTTTTTTTGTTGCTATTACCTGTGAGATACACTCTTCATTATAACCATGACAACTCCGCAAACATTACATAACATCGTTTGACCATTATCTGAAGGACTTTTTAGCTATTATACCATGGTGTTTGTATACACTATTCTCTCATTTTCCATTCTTCACACAACTTCTTCCCAATTTTCGTGTGCACAACTGAGTGCAACACCATGTATGCATTCTTAAAGTGCGCACTGTGCATCCTGATTCACTCTCTATTACAGGATGATCACCCTGCCTTATGTGTGTACTGGACAAAACAAGTATGGACACTTGCCTTTAGACGTGTTTGTACAACACTTACAATCTAGTTAGTTTGAATCATACTAAATCCTTAAAGCTTTAGTGCTTAACTTTTTTCTATTAATAAACGTCCGTTACATTCAAGTCATTGCCAAATGGGTTGCTACAAAGCTGATTAAGACTATCAGCTCCACACAACTCTCTCTGTATTTCTCAGTCTGACTATGTTCAGAAGAATACGGCGTCCGGCGACTTTCCCGCTCAGAAACTCGAGTGAAGATAATTACCTCTTCTGAAGAGTCCCTCATGTTTTTTTCGTGTCCTCCTTGGCTACTAGCAACTGCGTGGAGGAGGGGTGGGGGCACGTGCGCAGTCACGTAAGGCTTGTATCATGTGGACGTGCAGACAGTTTTGTCTTAGAATTCCTCATGGGAGCGACAGAAACTACGCACTATAGCCTTAAAGTTTCTACATACCAATAGTCCTCCAACAGCGGTTTCCACTTATGTATTATATAGTATATAGGAACACCTCGTTACTTTTATGCAGTGAAGCAATGTATGGTATGGATGATATGGTGTCTGCTTGTCCAGACTTCTATGAAAAATAAGGATGAATTTTATCTGTTGAACAGGGCCAAGGACTTACTGTTGTCTTCCTATTTATTCTTTATTGAACGTTTGTGCTGTATATAATTACCACGCTCTAAATGTTAAGTGTTTGTGACAGTACCATACAACTAATGGGCCTTATTCTGCATCATTAAGGCTGAAGACAGTTTCTTGTATGTGTTGAGCTCAGTAGCCATATCAAATGATTCCAATGTTTTATAATTAATACAATTGCACGTTATCACATTTTATTAAATTCTCACTTGGAACTGTGACTGTTGAAAATAGCATGCAGTACTTTTTTTTAGCTGACGACAGGGTAGACCTTGTTGATGCAGCTGTGTGGGTGTGACATTTACACAACCAGGATGTTAGCGATGTCAAAAAACAACACTAAAAGATTGTCGGATCTCGCCTACCACTCTGAGAGGTGAGAGAAAGCAGATGCAGGGAATATGGGTGGGGGTGTATTAAAGGAATACAATGAGTGACAGGGTGTCGGGGACAGCGTATAAGAGACTGGTAAAGCGAGACAAGAAAAGCCATGACAGCTGGTATTCAGACTGGTATGTCAATCCTGACAATCTCAAATCTGTGTTTCTGTGTGAGTGCATGTGTGCGCACGACTGAACGTACGTGAATGGCTGGAGTGGACACAAAATCAGAAACATCTATAAATAAATAAATATAACTGCTGAAGCTTATAATGTTACCCTACAAAAACTAACTACCTAAAAAAAATCAACATTAGTTTAAGTGTACGCTATATTTAGAATCATTTTCACCACTTTATCTTGCTCTTAGAAAGGAGCTATTTACGTTTACACAGGGAGAACTGAACCCGTTCTCTGCTCTCATCAAAGCCACCAGACTCCATTGACAAAAATAGTAATTTTACTGTTTTTGAACATGGGATTTGCTCATCTACCGCTGCTTTGATGGGTTAGTTAGTTTGAGTTATCGTGTTACTTTGGTGTTTTAAAAGGGTTAGGAAGTAACAAAACAAACTAATCGATCAAGGCAACAACCCCACTTAAAAAAAATGAACTATCCTTGCTGTTTATGTATAGTGTTTATTGCAATGGTTCCCAACATGAAGCCATGTCTTTCTGTGACCCCTCATTACAGGTTAAGGACCTGTGTGTGGACATGTGCTGTCATCAGTATAAAGAGGGATTTACCCTGCTCAGATAGAAGCATATGAAGGATTTTGAGAGGTGAAAGTATTCAGTATTTCACAATAAATAGCAAACATATACAGTACCTTCCGAGGACCTGTCCACTTAAAACAGCTCAGGCCTCGCTTTCCACTGAGCTGTCAGTCTGTTCAGACAACATGCCCGGAGGTTACAGTTTCTTTAAATAGACTACAAGCCTATATCAGAGGGGAGCTGATGACGACTCTTGGTGTTAGACTGTTACGGATCCTGCAATGTGGGGAAATAAATCCAGTGACAAAGTAAAAAACAATTCTCATTGAAAGAGGGGCCTCTTCGTTTCGCAACAGAGGAGCTAAATACTCCGCATCAGCAAGAGACTGTGGAATAGGTGGTCGAGTTTGCTCGTTTAATGACATGTTGTGCAGCCGATTGCCTAATGGACTAGTGGCACCACGAGAACGGCTGTTATACTCATTATCAACCTTGATAAATTGTAGGTAGGATATTTGTTTTCACACTTTTTCAAAATGCTAATCCACCACGTTTAATGTATTGGTTTGTATACATATCTGTACCCTATTAGATTGTGTGTTTCCCTGTGATGCGCTGTAAAGCACTGTGCGCTCTTTGCGATCGTGGACGTGTAGGCTACTATTTGCGGGTGCGTGTGTGGGTAGGGGATGCAGGAGGGGGGGGGCCCATTCCGATTTTGTGCCCAGGGCCCATGGTCATGATAATCTGTCCATGCTCCCGATGAGTGAATGGGTGAATGAGAGGCCGAGGTAGAAATGTAGAAAAGCAAGATATACTGTAAGTGCAGTCCACGTATTTCATTCAAATGTTTCTTGATGAGAGCTATGTAGTGCAAGGAAAATAAAGCCAGTTGGTAAATTTCCAGTTAATTCATTCCAGTTAATTCCTGGAACAGCAGGTCAGCTAAATATGCATAAAATACAATTTAACAATTCAAACAAAGTTTCCAATAATGAATTAATGATGAGTAAATATTTACTCAGAATAAAATGGAGCTTCTTATCAATTCTCCGCCATTTGGCGCTAAGCTCAACACAACTAACTGAAATAACAGAATATTGTCTCTATTTTCCACATAATTAGTACCAAATTATACAGTTTGTATCCACAAACTTCCTCAGGAAAAGACATAAAAGGAAAGAAATGAACACTTTTGTGAGTTTTATTATTATTTATTGTTAAGTCCTTTCTTTAATCACCCTAATCATTTTGTCACCCCCTCAGATTTATCTTGAGATCCTTTGGTTACTTTTCTTAAAATAGCAATACGAATATTAAACAGTTTACGAAATGTTATAATACTGCAAATACATAATGCCTGATATAAAAAAAAAAAAAAGAGTATGAACACACAATAACTGTGTCTAGCATCCGTCTCTCATCAGACTCATTGCTGCAGACTTAGCGCGCATTCACACTTGGCCCAGTTAAACCGTGCCTTGGTACGTTTGAACCCTAGCTCCGGTTCGTTTGACTAGTGCGATCGCTCCATTAGCATGCCCGGGCACAGCATGCTAATCAGTGCCCTGGCCCGCTTGAAAGAAGTGGGCCAGGGCACAGTTCGGTTGGACTCGGGCACGGTACGCATCAGTGTGATTGCTAAAACGTGCCAGGGTTGTCTGGGAGTGTGACAAAATTAAAACAATTTGAAGGGAGGTGATCAATAAAACCATGTTCATCTTGTTTAACATTCCACATGACCCTAAGATGATATTGCTGCACCTGTATCCAACAAATCTGAATCTGAAACCCCCAGAACATAAATGTATTGATTTCACTATACTGCAGGCAAGAAGGACTATAGCTCTCATCTGGAAGAACATTGAGGCACCTGGGACTTGATAAACTAAAGTTGTAATGTACTACCTGGGAGTGCTAAAAGTTAAAAAAAAAAATTGTTTAAAAAAACTATGTGCCTATGTGGGTTCTTACCTTACAGATGAACGGGAATTGTAGTTGGCAAGTCCCGCAATATAATGACCTAAGCGTGCCCTAAATTGTTTTATTACAGTGTGAGTGCAGGCCAGCTCAGGCACGGTTCAAGGCTACTGGGCCAAGTGTGAGTACGCCCTTAGTCTATCTATCGACGACATTTCATTTACTGGATAGCTCAGGTGCCGCCGGAGGTGCCGCCGGAGGTGCCGCCGGAGGTGCCGCCGGAGGTGCCGCCGGATGTCCCTCATCCGCTTCCTTTGTGTTGGCATTCTAATCTCCCGTGGATTTCTGAGGACTATGGTTAACTGCTCTGTCTGTCCAATCTGAGTTTTCTAAAACAACTTTTGAACGTGCTCATGTTCCACCAAAGCAAGTTCCTTCGCGAGGCTATTTTGTAGATGCACCGTTGCTTGTCCGGTGCTTAGTGCCGCCCAAGACGATTGTGATTGGTTTAAAGAAATGACAATAAACCAGAGCACGTTTTTCTCCTATCCTTGTATGCTGTGTGGACTGGCCAGATCTTCAGCAGCGCTGTGGAGGAATGTCTGGCAATGCGGGTCTATTGCAGACTCAACTGGCCCTCCCACAAAAAATCTGGTCACATTAAGTCCTCAGAGTGGACTGTGGAAAAGCCAAGACGACTCTGCACAGGGATCTCAGACTTTACAGTACACTGGCTCATAGCAGTCCAACAGACACATAGCTACTGTTTTTGCCAGATATAACAGTATTTGTGAAGTCATAAAATATCAAGTCAGATAGATAGGAACAAAAACAGACAAGCAGCTATTGTAACATTTATGGTGGCTCTATATACAGTAATTGCATCTCATCGCCCTAACAGCAGAGCTACTTTTCCGATACCTGACATAATAAATGCACAAATCATTCTTATCTTATTTCTTATTTCTATAATTAAAGAGGAAGTAGTCCATTCTGATAATTTCTTACCTGGCAGAATGAGCTACCATACTTTAAATTACATTTATAGAGTAAGTAGTCCATTCTGATTGATATTTTCTACCTGACAGAATGCGCTACCCTACTTGTATCTACATTTAGGCAATTACCTAACTTTATTTTTGCTAAATTAGGAATATAATTACATTTCTTTTTCATTTTTTCATTCAAATCAAAAATCCCTCTACGATTGTAACGTATGTGGCACAGACCAGACTCGAGCCCAAAAGCACGACATAGACAGTCAGAGGTGAGCAAAGGTTCTTTAATCTAGAAATATGCAAAGTTAACCAGGCAAGGCAGGTGAAGAATCATCAAACCGGGAAACAGGCAAAAAATCTGAACTATCCCTTTAACTGACAGTTCCAACTGGGTATGATGATAATGATAATACTTTACTGCCAGATCAAATCATTGATCCATCAATAAAGACAAATTTCAAGACAAGAAACAAGCATCACGTTACAATCACTGAAGCAATATATATTTAAGACCCTTAAATGTACATTTGAGCTGGAATTAGGCTCCATATTTATCTTTTTTGAGCAGATTTTCATTTAATAAAGGAGTTTTGACATTACAGTGGTGGACAAGCATGTGTACCATTTATGATTCCAATACTGTAGAAAACTCATAATCACAGATGTAAAAAAAAAGAAATGTAAAAAAAAAATGTGTACTTGCCCCAAAAGACCTAGATGGTGGAGAAAATAAATTCTTTGTTTTGTCCTTTTGTAGACAGATTCAATGTGGTCTTTCCAGCTATAGTTCATAGCACTAAAAATAAAGGCAGGGACACTGAGCGATTACCATGTTCAAACTGATAACAAAACTGGCTTCAGAACTAAACTTTGTGGCACACCATATTTAAAAACCGTGTGTGATAAAGTATAATAATCTGAGGCATAATGGTGGCCCAAAAAATATCTCCAATAAATGCCACTTTAAATCTGTTCCACAAATGCCAACCCAATGGATAATAGGGGTCAACAAGGATGTCATGGCTAGTAGCTTGAATGCAGCTTTTATTTCTAGAAGCAGTAATGCAGTGCACTCCCCAGCACTGAGGTCATTAGTGACCCTGAAAAGTTGTCTTGCTGCTGAAGAAAACCAGACTGTAAACTTGTCGACAAGCTGTCGATTGGCCACAGCAAAGATCAGGGACTTAAAAAATAAAGCTATTCATCCAGGGACCCCTTACAGATCATCAGCAAAAAAAGAAAATGTCCTTACACATGCTGTTCTTTTTCAAATGTGTTCTTATAGGCAACTATCTTACATTAGGGAAACAAGAAAATGACAAGAAAACCTTTTAGGTTTGGCAGGGAGAGAATAGGCCGGTCCAGAGAGATGTAAAGTGATAAGCTGATTCCTTTTAGAAACAAAGATCTAAAATAAGATAATTTACACAACATTACTGTCAGAGCAGAATTATATTGGGGTGGCACTCACAAATATACACTTCAGTATTAAACTGCTTCCAGTGTGGGCAAGAGTTGCGAAGGAAATTTTAAGATTTAAAAGTGAAAACATGAGGTAAAAATAACTTCCCATCATCCCTACAGCCTTTCAATTGACAGAAATGAACTAGTTAGCTAGCTAGCAAGAGAGCTGTCAGATAATTGTGCCTTTTTGTAAGCTTTCTGATTGATTCAAGGGTCAAAAATAACAATTAGCTTGCTCCTGTTAGCCTTATAATATTAATATTAGCTGTCAAACGATTAATTTCTTCTTAATCGCAACTAATCGCTGAATTTCTATAGTTAATCACAATTAATCGCATGTTTTATCACATGATTACAATTCTATTATTTTGCATTTCAGAACAAGAAGTACATATTAACAATGGAAAGCAATTATTACCAGTGTATCTTGATTAGGAATCAAATGAATGCAAAGAAAGTGACTTTTTACACTACCTAAAGAAAAAGTAAGAAGCCATCAACATCAACATCGCCTGTAATGTCATTTGAAATTGCCAGACCTGTCTCCACAGCGCTGTGGGGTAAGATCTGGCTACAGCACACATACAGTCCAGGATAGGAGATAGAAACACTCTGAGTTGTTTGCAGTTCTTTAAACCAATCACAGTCGTCTAATCTAATCTAATCTCCGGACGCAGCGACGGTGGCTCTGCAAAACGGTCTCGGGAAGGAACTTGTTTTGGGGGAATATTTGCAACCCGCAAAAGAAAACGCCACATACAATATTAACTGAAGTTAACTGTTCACACAATACAGTAACGTGAGCTATTTAAATTAGCTGGATACATGGTTAAATGTAATTTGCTCTTACCAGTGTATTGTCGCGTGTATTTCGTCGATAGTAAATCCCCGCCAATCAGTCCCAAAACGTCCCAGTTAGATAGTAAAAGCCGTAAACATACTCTTTGTAAATCTTTACAATCTTTTCCCGAAAGAGCCAAGCAGGCCTGCCTTGTTGCACGATCCAACATTTTTTAGCATGTAACTTGATAGCTCAAAGTTTGCTGTTTTTTCCCGAAGAGAACTGAGTTAGACAACGGCGACACACACGCCGGGACATCTGGCGGCGGCAGAGAAGTCCCAGCAACAATTCTAGTGTTGAAGCCCTTTCAAAAATTGCAGTGCTTTGACTTTTCATTCTTGTAGCTTAATCACATTTTAATTACAGAAGATCTGCTTCTTTCTAAGCATTTCTTTTAGGGGTGGGAATCGATTGGCACCTCACGATTCCATTCCGATTCAGAGGCCAAGAATTTGATTCTAAACCGATTATCGATGCATCTTGATGCATCTCGATGCAACAATGTTTGTACGTACATTTCCATGTGTGATTTTTTTAAATATACATATAAATCTGAGTTTGCTACTCAGAGTTTGCTAATCACTTCCTAGACAAAGCAGCTAGACAAAGCTTAGATTTTGACATATACAGTATTTGTCACATCATTTGTCTACTGAGCTTTTTGTTTTGTAGTCATTCCATGTTTAAGTCATAAAACATGCTGGAAGTCACCTTCTCTCCCAGTAATCTTCCATGTCAGAGGCTCAGTCATGTTTAAAGGTGGAGAATTGGCTTCTTAGAACATGAAACATGAGGTGGTCAGATGTAATGTGATAAAGTAGATGAACAGCCTATATGTGTTTTGCCTAATTATGTTATGTATGTCTTATTAGATCATGTGTATATATACAAAATGTCATTTTTTTTTCTTTTTGGCCATTTTTGTGTTGTTTTTTTTTTCTGCACTCTTGCCTAAACTCTAAGTTGTTGTCCATTATCCCATCCTCTTTCAGTCACTCTGTTTTCTGATTTGTTAAAAAAAAAAAAAAAACTGAACTTATCAGAAACGATAATCGAATCGTTCTAGAGAGAATCGCGATGCATCTAAGAATCGATTATTTTTCCCACCCCTAATTTCTTTTGATTCAAGGGCCAGGCTTATTGATTAGCTTGCTACTGTTAGCGTTGGGAACATTTTCTAGCTATATATGGCTACAGTACCTGAAAGCAAGTCAGGTTTTGTTTAAATAATAAAGTATGGGGCTATCAAATATTTACATGACCGGAAATGAACAAGCTAGATGAGAGCAACATTGCTGTCAGAGTAGATATATACTTCTTCTAGGGTGGACAAGAGGAGAGCAGGAAATAGCTGGTTCAAAAGTGCATTACATAAAGGTGAGGTGAGGTGAGGTAAGAAAACCTCAAAGCAAAATAAACAGAAAAGAAAAGTCAAATAAATAAGAACAAGCCCAAAAGGTACTGTGGTTGGCTCAAAAAACGGTGTTACAAAAGGGAATAAGAGAAAAAGAAACATAAGCTGTTCCACTAGCTACTTAGCACTGTGTGATAGACACAAGATTAAAGAGGAGCAAGTAGTTGAAATGTCAGATTTGGCAAGAACGTGCTCAGATTGAGATTCACCGCCATCCTTTTAATCATTGAGTCATGCAATGCTGTGTGGAACGCTGCCAAGGTGTGTAAGTACAAGTGTGAGTGTGTACTTGTGTGTACATCAAGAAAAGAGAGAGGTACCTTTTAATGGAACCCCACATCCATCTCATCGGCGCTCCACATTTAAATGAGACATTTTCCCTTCTTGCCTTTTAGCGATGAGGCATATTAATAAGCTCAGAAAAGACACTGAAAGGTTAGACAAGTTTTTTTTCATCCCAGGGGAGAAACTGCGTGTGTATTGTCTAAAGCGCTATCAGGCTTTAGATGTGGTGTGCGTGTGCGGAGGTGAAGCGGGAGGGCATCAGAGATTATAACAAGTTGTGAGGATCAAGGAGAGAAAGGTTAATCAAACACTAGTTAGAAGTCCATTCCAGTGGTGACAGTTTCACTTGACAGCTTCTCTTCAGAGTATTTGTACGTGCTTGAAAACAGCTTGGCGTCCAATCCGGTCGCTGCTCTACCTCCTCTCTTTTCATTACATCCCTTCTCTTCCTTCCCTTCTCCCTTTGTCTATGTCCCTCTGCTTCTCTCAGTCCTTATCAGAAGGTGACAGAATGGTTTCGCTGCACAGCTCAGAAACACTCAGCAAAAGGCCATGAGCGACTCATTCCCTTTACAGAGAGCGCTTGTCATTCCTTAATCTCTTTTAATTCTCTTATTCGCCATTTGCAGGTGGGAGCAGTGGCGTTGGAAGGCAGCAGTATTCTCTGATGTTGTTTTTCACTTTAACAACAGATCTCGTTATCACCTTGGCTCACCATAAGGGTGCCTTACTTGGCAACTTCTCACAGGCATGATTAAAGCTGCTGTGTGAAGTGTGCTGCTTTTTGGAGATTTTTTACTATGGTGATGAAATGGACTGATGTATGTGTGGGTTTGTGTTTGCATGACTATGTGTAGGCATAATATTGCTCTTATCATGTGTGTATTTGTGTGCCTGTTGGTTTATATCCATCAAATGCTGGATGGTCAATCAAGAGGACATCATGTCAAGTAGCTCTACTCCAATCAGGCTATTCAGGGCCAAAAGCCACAATGTCCCCTCATGTCTAAATGTTACTCATTGTCCAAGTGGGAATCAGTGCTGCAAAAAATATATTCCTTTATACAACCAATTTCATTTGATCTTTTGCCATTGCATTCATCAACCGTTCCTAATACTGGACAGATCTCCTCCTCTTCATGTTTCTGAATGATCACAGACCAGGTGAAAAGAACAAATACTGACAAAGCAATTATTTTTACATCCTTTATAACCTTTTTACAAGATCCTTTACACACTTGCCAGTCAGGAGATCAAATCCCAGATGCCGTTGTCATAAATCCATCTGGCAACAATGGGTGCCCAGAATCAGCCGACTGACTGTGTTCTGGTGGTTTGGCGTTGATAAAATGTAATAATAATGTTTGGAAAAAAGAAGTTGCTCTGATCTAAATTCAGATTCTGTATGTATAAAAAAATACTGTGCTTACTTTACAAATACATTTAGAAGCACTTACATTCACGCTATCTAGGCACTAGCCTTCCCAAAGATTGTACCTGGTCCTACTGTGGTCAAAAGTGTCATCAAGTTTCCCATTGCATGGTAGGCAATGCTCTACTCAACTCTCTTTTTTGGTTTTCCATTCGCAAAAGTTGTGGAAAAGGCGAGCTAGACTTCGTTTTCTTTGACAATACTTCAAACGTCAACAAGAAGTGACATCACCCAGTGACAACATCACTTAGAACACCTTTAATGCTCCGTAAAAATACTTTTATAGTGCAAATAAGGCACACAGGCCCTGAAGAAGGCCAAATTGTAGGCCGAAACGTTGTGCGCCTTATTTGCACTATTAGGGCCCTATCTTGCACCCGGCGCAGCGCAAAGCCCGACACAAGTGTCTTTGCTAGTTTAAGACCGACGCAGTTGTCAATTTCCTGTTCAGCGCCAACATCGTTTAAATAGCAAATGCACCTGCACCCATCTATGCGTTCATGGGCGTGCTGGTCTTAAAGGGAGGTGTGTTCAGGTGTGTTCAGGTGCATTCTTGGCGTGTTGCTATCTTGAGGCAGCGGGAAGTGATCGCGCCATTGACCAACAAAAACCTGGTCTAAAGTCAATAGCGCAGCATTTCATTGTTATTTTAACAGCAAATTAGTAAAATGCGCCAAGGCTCGTGCACAGCGCGCGCACACTATGCTTGTTACACACACACACACACACACACGGACACGCAGCAGCACACTAACATGCAAAAGATTAAAAATAAAAATATTACAATGTCATAATAGCAATTCGCCAAGATACAAACGTGCCTGGCTTTTAAAGGGAATGGGAGATTACACTCTGATTGGTTTATTGCATGTTACGCCCAAAACACACCTATGACTTAATAAAGACACTAAGTACAACCCTTTTGAACCATGCGCCTGGTGCACGGATGCTTTTCCCCCCCTTAAACTAGCAGAAGTGGATTCGTACACGCCCTAAACGCACCTGCACCAGGCACTTCACACTGTGCGCATACATCGTTAAAATAGGGCCCTTAAAGTATTTTTCCGGAGCATTAAGCTTTCGTGCAGACTTTACCTTCTTTGAACATTCACCAGCAACTACATGGACGTGCACAACATCGTCTTTTTGATTTGAAGTAACCAGGTAGCCATGAATTAGATGTTGAAAACACTGTTCAAGAGACCTTTATTTATCAGCCTCATGTACGTATTGCAATCAATCACTCCTACTTGTGACAAAAATGACACCTGACCACAGTGCTATTGAGTGGACTCTATGTTAATCGATTACGCCTCTCAGGTCACCACTGTTGTCTCGTGTCTTGATCCTTATAAACACTGTAAACATCTTCAATTTAGAAAATACTCATGTGTTTTCCTTTTCTAACATTTTTCAGACAGTAATGTAGAACATAATTAGTCCAAATGCAAAGCTGATTGATACTGTACCGCTCCTCCGGTTAGCATTCTATTATCAGCCACTACTCGCAAGCTGGAAAAACTCAACATGTCAGCACATTGCCAGGCAACGTGTTGTGCGTTTGCAGGTGGCTGACATGTACACATATGTGCATCTTGCACATATATAAAGCTGTTTATAATGTTGGATCGGCTTTTTTGCCTGGGTAAGCTGGAAAGGTGTTAAAAGCATGAGCAACCTAATTATGCATCTTCCACTAGGAGTGTGAAGTGGTGAACAAATGACAAGCTGTGAAGAAGTTGGGAAGTAGAGGGGATGTGAGAAAGGCAACAGAGAGAAAAAGGAGGCAGAAGATAGAAGTGAGGCTCACATGCAAGAGACTTCTGTGATGTCTGTGAGGGATGTGCCTCTGCTTCCTCCCTTTTCCATTTATTTAAAAAATGACACATTTGAGAGAGATTTTTAAATCATTTATTCCGCATGGCCTTATGAATAATTTTCTCTTTCTACATGACAGAATATTGAATCTAAACACAGCCCTCTGCTTCCTCTTGAAGAGACTCTAACGATGATCATCACTAATATTGATTTTCTCAGTTTGAAAAAGTCCTCTCGCAATCTTTACATAGGGCCTTAGCCTATCCCTTTACTTCGGTAAAGACATAACTGTCTAATCTGTAGTCCAGGAATTAGATCTATTTTCTTTGACTTGTACACACACAGTAGGTAGCTAGCTGATGGAGTTAGCAGTGGCACAGGGGTTTGGATAGACTGGGAGAAGGCTTTAACCCTTGTGTTGTCTTCCCGTTGACCATGCAACTTTTTGTTTTTCTGGGTCCAAATTTACAATAAAAAAAATAAAAAAAATGCAATACAATATAGACAGGTATACAATACCTTTTGTTTTTTAGTTACATAAAACGCCCCGATTGTCGCAAGTTCTCCTTTTCACTTTTAAGTATTCCCGCATTACCTATTTCCACAGCGCTGTGTCAGCGCTGGAGTAGATCTGAGTGGTTAAAGGAGCGGCCGTAAAAAAGGTGGAACATTTTCATTTCCTAATTCTTCACAACCCGCTGTATTTTGTTATTTTTGCAGATTTTCAACCCTTCTGAATTGAGTCATCCAGTGGAGATTAACCGGCGGGTAAATGAGAACTATCGGGTACTGGCAAACATTTCCTCAAGTTAGCAGCTAACGCTAGTGGTAGCTATTTAGCTTGTTGGGCGAAACACTAAACAGGAAATTTTTAGGAGAACAAAATGTTCCAATCAACTTTAACGAAGTGAAAACACATTGTGAGAGTGTTGTAGTATCTGACGATTTACACTTTGACTTAAGTGACTTTAATCAAGTTTGCATGTATCCCAATGTATTCCATATTGTAATATGTTATTGAGGTCATGGTAAGAGAGTTGGAGCCCTATACATGAGAGAGGATGTAGATGTGGGCTCTGGGAGATAACAGGAAAGGGGCCCTGATAAGTATATGTCCTGGTAAATATGTATTCTGTCATTCTACAGCTAAATAACAAGTTAGACATAGTTAACCTATGACCTTGGAGAGGCCTACAGGAAACCCATGTTTAACAGTGTATGAGAACATACAGGTGCTGGTCATATAATTAGAATATCATGAATGTCTCTGCGTGGTGGTTCTTGAAGCACTGACTCCAGCTGCAGTCCACTCTTTGTGAATCTCCCCCACATTTTTTAATGGGTTTTGTTTCACAATCCTCTCCAGGGTGCGGTTATCCACACTTTTTTCTACCACATCTTTTCCTTCCCTTCAACTCTCTATTAATGTGCTTGGACACAGAGCTCTGTGAACAGCCAGCCTCTTTAGCAATGACCTTTTGTGTCTTGCCCTCCTTGTGCAAGGTGTCAATGGTCGTCTTTTGGACAGCTGTCAAGTCAGCAGTCTTCCCCATGATTGTGTAGCATACAGAACTAGACTGAGAGACCATTTAAAGGCCTTTGCAGGTGTTTTGAGTTAATTAGCTTATTAGAGTGTGGCACCAGGTGTCTTCAATATTGAACCTTTTCACAATATTCTAATTTTCTGAGATACTGAATTTGGGGTTTTCATTAGTTGTCAGTTATAATCATCAAAATTAAAAGAAATAAACACTTGAAATATATCAGTCTGTGTGGAATGAATGTATACATTATACAAGTTTCACTTTTTGAATGGAATTACTGAAATGAATCAACTTTTTCATGATATTCTAATTATATGACCAGCACCTGTACGTTGTTATGAGATCATGTGGTAAGGTTGATGACATTAGCAGAGGGGCCCTAAAACAAAAGTGACTCTGTTTATCCTGGTCCATGTATAGGGCACTTGAGGCTGACCTTTATCTCAACTCATACATACACCCTCCCACTAAATGTACAGAATATATACCATGTGATAACCGCAGAACTTCAGAGCGACAATATTTGAAGATTGGGTTGGTCGCCTCTCCGAGCTCCTGCAGAAGCTTGTAAAATAATGCTGAATTATTTGATGTAATAAACCTTTTTATAATCAAGAAACAGTGTCAACGAAGTTCCTCTTCCACACATCGGCAACGCAGCACTGCAACCAGGACACAACAGTGTCAAAGTTTAAGACGAAAACAAGGACAACACCCCAAAACAAGTTAACGGCTATTTTAATGTCCACAGGGCCATGGATACGCTTTGCGTCTATCATGATTGACAGGTCGACGTGTAGCCACAGCCTTAAGCATTCTCTGCTTTATCGTCAATTTTAAAACGAATAGGACCATCATTTACTAAATGAACATCATCCTATTACTAGGGATGCATCGAATCCAGACTTTTGGGGTTCAGCCGAATACCGAATCCACTGGTTAAGATTCTGCTGAATCCGAAACCGAATATCGAATCCTACTCCCATCCTCAGTCCATTAACACAGTAAACACATTAATGAAGTAAACAACGTCCACAGCATTTTGTCTGCTGTCTGTAGATTCCTTCATGCACAACTTGTATTCTTTCGGATGTTTCATACCAAATGTTTTAACAGCGGCGATGTTGTGTATTGTTTAGGGTCCTCGCCACCACGAGACAAATCGGCATTGCAAATTGAACATGTAGCTGGACTTGAATGGCCTTCTTTTGACTGAAAGTACTGCCAAACAACACTTTTTCTGCTCACGAGTTCCATTTTCACTTTCTCGCTGCCTACTGCATTGAATGGTCCACCTACGTAAACACCTTCCCGTAATCAACGACGGCGTCCTTACGTCGACCAGCGTAGGGTTCGGTGTAAAAAAATTCTAAGGTTCGGCAGAAACCAAACCCCGTCAAAAAGCCCAATATTCAACTTCCGGCATGGCGCAGACGCAGTCAGTGGCATAAGTTAGAGGCTCCCAGACAGTCTTACTCCCCCGAAATAAATACTGGTTATCCAGGTAGGAAGTGTTGTCATTTATAGCATGAGAGGGGGAAACAGGAGAACGACAAAAGTAAGGTCGCAATAAAACCCGAAGATAGACGATAAATCGCCGACTGAAAGTGGAGATACTGACGAGCAAGCTGACCACGAGGCTATGGAAGCTATCCAAGCTAACATTATTGCTGAGTTAAAGGCGGTCCGTTTGGACTTGAAAAAATAATTTACCGAAACAATGGGGCCACTAAAGAAGGAACTGGTGGACTTCAGGGAAGATGTTAGCCAGAAGCTAAGTGCTATCGTTACTCATTTAAAAGAAATAACTGACAGAGTCGAGGAGAGGGAGCAGAGAGTGGCTGACATGGAGGAGCAGGGTGCAGAAAACAGTGAGTTGCTTTCCCACACTTTGGAGCTCCAAGAGAAAATACAAGCCCGGCTGACAGACTTGGAGTCGCGCTCACGCAGAAACAACATACGCATCCACGGGATCCCAGAGGGGGCCGAGCGAGACAATGTACAGGAGTTCTTAGAGACATTTATTAAAGCGGAGCTGTCCCTCCCCGATGTCACCCTTGCTATACAATGCTGTCACCAGTCCCTTGGAGCCAAACCACCGTAAGGTGCTAACCCGAGATCAATGGTTGTCTATTTCCTGGAGTATAAAACCAAAGAGCTAGTGCAGTTATCTACAACAGCGCATCAGAGGCGATGGATGACCTGAAGAAAAGGAGATTGATGCAGAACGGCGGAAGACCGTGCTACACCCGCAGCGAGACGGAGACAACCTCCCTGGGAAACGGCAGGTGCAACATCACGGCGTCACCGGGATGCAGGCATGACACACATCCATGAGAAACTAAAGGGATTTCGACGCAACGACGGTGCTATGAGTGACTGAGTAGCTTTTGAAAAGGCCGGTAAGAGTGTAGCCTACCATATTTCTACGTCGGACTGTATTTCTAGGAGGTAATATGAGACCAGGCGAATTTTCTTATTGTAAGCTTGAGCAATTGAAACTGACCACATCTGGGAATTTATGTCTGTTCTTTCTATGTGGACTGTTCTGAATTCATGTAGTCAAAGATTTTGGTCCACACTTAGAGGGGCCCCTTCCAGATGTAGGGCTTCCCCCTTCTGTTTTGGAAATAGAATTCATACTTCAGAGATGGAAGTCACTAATGTTAAGCGTTTGTGTTTATGTGTTAAGTTTCATTTCGATTTACAGAGGTTCATTTGTTCAGGCCTTCCAGGGATGCTTAAATGTCTTGGTAAACATTTTTGCTTTCGATTGACTGAAATGCGTCATACTGAATAATCACCCTTAATGTAAACAGATTACATAATCTTATAAAAAGAAGTAAAGTAATCGCCAAAATGAAAAGGGAAAAACAAGACATAATCTTCTGGCAAGAAACACATCTTTCAAATATTGAACATTAAAAGTTGCAGAAAATGGGTTTCAAAAACTCATATTACTCCTCCTTCAAAAGTGCGAGGGAGGTAGCTATACTAATTTCAAATAATGTAAATTTCCAGTTCTCCTCACAAATTACTGACAAAAGAAGGGCGGTACTTAAGTTACATTAATGAATGTCTATAGACCACCAGGACATGATAAACAGCTGATCAAGAACGTTTTTAATATGATCTCTATGGAAACATCAGGTGTGTTTATATGTAGGGGGGGGACTGGCACATCCAGCTACAGCCATCCTTGGACTCCTCAAATAGAACAAAAAATATAAGACCTGAAGCGTTATATGTTAAAAAACTACTTAAAGAAATAGGAATGATAGACATATGGAGGGAACTCCACCCATATGATAAACGTTTTACTTTTTTTTTCCCACCCTCCGTGTATTCAAGAATTGACTATTTTTTTAATGCTAAATTTAGATAGACACAGGATTATAAATTGTGTTATAGGGGTAAGAGACATTTCCGACCATGCAGGGATGTACTTAACATTGCATTTAGACAATAAGCCCAAAGAGACTTTGTGAAGACTTACTAGCCTTCTGAATGACCCTCAGTGTCAAAAGTATATAAAGACAGAATTTAAAGATGATATGACCCATAATGATAATGGAGCAGTGTCTCCTAGTACATTATGGGATGCTGCAAAAGCTATTATTGGAGGTAAACTCATGATGTGGTCGGCCCAGAAGAAAAAGGAAAAAGAGAGACAAATAAAGGACCTGATAGGAAAGTTAAAATTACTGGAGAGTAAACATATGGAGTATAATGACACCAGTATCCTAAATGACATACTGGAGACTAAACAAACTTTAAACGACCTATATGAAAACCAAGTAGAGAAGAGCGCTAAACTAATTAAACAAAATTTCTATGAGAATGGCCCTAAGTCTAAGACACTACTTGCATGGAGAATACAGAAACAACAGGCTGAGAGATTTATACATAAAGTGAAGGACCCCAGGACCAATGAGCGGTATCATAATTTGGAAGACATACAAAATGCTACACAAAATTATATGCTCAACCTCGGACAACTGAGTCAGCTGTCATATCATCCTTTCTAACATCTTTGGATTTACCATCTGTAGGGACAGAGCAGAACAAAATAATAACCCAGGAGATAACAGACAATGAAATAAACAAGGCAATATCAAGATTGAAAGCAAACAAAATGCCAGGTGCTGATGGGTACCCATCAGAATGGTATAAATCTGATAGACACAGACCAGACAGGCTTTGTTAAAAAACAGGCAAACCCAGGACAATGTGAGACGGGCTCTCCACCTCATTGAGCATATGAGAAACAGTGACATGGAATCTGTAGTTATTAGTCTTGATGCCGAAAAGGCTTTTGACTCTGTCCGATGGGAATATTTATATTTGGTCCTTAGGCACTTTGGTTTTCTTCAAGTTTTTTTTTAATGAATGACAGAATTCCAAAAAAACAATTACTGTACGATGGGATATACATATTTTCCCTTTTTTAACCAGAACATACCCCCCCCCCCCACCCTCCCAACCAATTACAAACAAACCTGTATTAAGGATTACTACAAGAGATAATGTAAAACACATAATAATAATATAATAATAAATTATAAATTATAATACATAAAACATAAAGGTTGAGAAGGTACAGAATGACAAAAAAAAAATTATTAAACACACCTTAATTAAAAAATAAAAAATAAAAAAATAAAAAGTTGTAGTTGGTTTCTCAAAAAATGTCAAGAAGGGGCAACATATTTTGTAAAATGTATCCTCAGATCCCTGGGTAGTGTAACGTATTTTCTCTAAATTCATACAGGACATAATGTCTCTAATCCAATGTGAGTGGGAAGGAGGAGCAGGGTCTTTCCACTTGAGTAAGATAATCCTACAAGCCAGTAAGGAGAAGAAGGCCAATACCTTCAGCTTCGCCTTAGACAAGTCCAAATTGGGAGCAATGCCAAAAATGGCAGTAAAAGGGTTCATCACAGGTCGGGTCGACGTCAGGGAAAATATGAGCTAGTTTGGTTTTAGATATGTGGAGATGATGTACTACTTTAAATTGCACAAGATCATGTCGGGCGCACATGGAGGTAGAGTGTATCCGATCCAGGACTGAATCCCACATGCGATCTGTGAAGGCAGAACCTAGATCCTGTTCCCACATGGTTCTTATAGCTGTTAAAGAGGGACTATGCAACTTCGAAATTGTGCCTTTTAATGTGGGATTAACAGAAAGAAACATATCGACAGGATTGGCTGGGGGTTTATTAGGGAATTGGGGAATTAACTTCTGTATATAATGCCTGATCTGTAGAAATCTGAAAAAATCAGTCTTTACGATACCAAAGTTATTCGTTAATTGAGAAAAGCTAACAAATAGATCATTAATAAATAAATTGCCAATGCAGATTAAGCCTTTTTTATGCCAGATCTTCAATGCACCATCCACCGTCGAGGGAGCAAACAAATGATTAGCTGCAATTGGGCTGAGAAGTGAAAAAGTCTGCAGACCAAAATTCTTCCTAAATTGGGTCCAGATTCGAAGGGAGTGCTTAACCACAGGATTACTGTTGGGAATAGCAGAAGAGAGTGGGAGTGTGGCGCTTAAGAGGGCAGATAGAGACAAAGGGCTAATAGTGTTGGACTCCATTGTTCCCAGACTGGGGCTGAGTCGTCAATGTGAAAATGCCCCCAATACACTAAAGAGCGAATGTTAGCAGACCAGTAATAGTACTGGAAATTAGGCAGGGACATTCCACCTGTTTGTTTGGGTCTTTGAAGAAAAGCTTTCCGTAACCGAGGGTGTTTACCATTCCAAATATAATTTATCATTAAAGAGTCCAGGGCCTGAAAAAAGGATTTGGGGAGAAAAATGGGGAGACATTGGAAAAGATATAAAAACTTTGGGAGTAATGCCATTTTAATTGAATTTATTCTACCTATAAGAGAAAAAGACAGAGGAGACCACTTCGATAATATTTGCTTCGCCTGATCCAATAATTTGAGGAAATTCGATCTAAATAGGTTTTTAAAATTTCTAGTAAAACATACCCCAAGATAACTCAGATGATCTGTCGCCACTTTGAATGGAAGAGCTGTATAATTAAGTTTAAGAGCTTCTGTATTAATCGGAAAGAGTTTGCTCTTACTCAAGTTCAGTTTATAGCCTGAGAACTGACTAAAGACCTCCAACACAGAAAGTGCCTCCAGTAGGGAGATGGCTGGCTTTGAGACAAGCAAAAGTAAGTCATCAGCGTATAATAATACCTTATGTTCGATTCCCCCACTCCATATTCCCCGTATCCGTTTGTTACTGCGAATGGCAATCGCAAGTGGTTCGATTGCAATAGCAAAAAGGAGTGGGCTCAAAGGACAACCCTGCCGGGTCCCACGATGCAAATCAAAACTACTCAAGTAATGGCTGTTGGTTAATACTGAGGCAGAAGGGCATGCATACAATCGTTTAACCCAAGAAGTAAAAACAGGACCCAAACCAAATTTTTCAAGGGTAAAAAACAAATAATTCCATTCTACTCTATCAAATGCTTTTTCAGCATCCATAGAAGCGAGGCATTCTGATTCAATATTTTTGGGGGAGTATAATATGTTCCTTAACCGGCGGGTATTATAAAATGAGTGGCGTCCCTTTATGAACCCAGTTTGGTCGGGGGATATGATAGAGGGAAGGACATCCTCCAACCTGTGGGCGAGGATTTTGGCAAGTATCTTAACATCCTTATTTAATAGTGAAATTGGTCTGTATGATGCACAATCTAGTGGATCTTTACCCTTTTTTAACAACAGGGAGATACATGTCTGATAGAAAGGGGGGGGGGGGTTTACATGAGTCGAACGAGTCTGAGAAAACTGAACATAAAAAAGGCAATAATTCGGCTGAGAATTTCTTAAAAAAGTCAGATGAAAGTCCATCTGGGCCAGGAGATTTACCTGATTGCATAGAAGTTATTGCTGCAATAATTTCCTTCTGAGTAATAGTTGCCTCGAGGCTATGTCTCAAGTCTTGAGAAAGGGAAGGCATGATTAGGTTACTGAAAAAGGTTTCCATAACAGTTACATCTACTGTACCATCCGAGCTATATAAATTTGAATAAAATATTTTGAACTTTTCATTAATAAATTTCTGATCTGATGATGTACACCCACTGTCTGTCCGTATACCAGGAATAAGTTGCTTCGCTCTAAATCCGCGCAGATGATTAGCCAGGAGTTTACCAATCTTGTCACCATGCTCGTAAAAAGTACTTTACTGGTCGACAACTTGACGAGAGGAAAGAAGGTTGAATTCTGTCTGGAGTATTACAGTTTTTCTTGATTGCTTTGACCTGCTTAAAGAAACTGGGATCCACTCGGTTTTCATCATCACTGTCTCAGCAGAGCAGAAGACACCTTTTGCAAATGTGTTAACCCTTTCTCATTGGATTGACACATTGTCCCCACCCTTTTGCAGAACAGTTAACACGGATGTCATTCCAGCAGTCCAAACTCCATTGTTTTAGCCATGGTAACCAAACAGAAACCATCTGTTCCTAACTATTAGAAACTACCTACATAAGAATGAAATCACTGAAGCACCTGTTTGACACTCCTTTACACAAATCTTCAATAAGCAATCAGTCTGCAGGCCTTAAAGGTGCAGTGTCTGTATTGTTCTTTGCCAACATGGATGGAAGAGACTGAGTATCAATAGTGGCTATTTCTTATACTCTACAGTAATAGATGTTTATACTTTACTGTAATAGATTTCATTTTTATTTTCTTAATTTCTCATACTCTAATAGATTTTATTTCAGTATTATCACAGTATTTCAGTTTTCAGCCACAGTTTCAAAATCAGAATCAATGGAATCAATAAAATGTGCATCAAAGCATTTCTGATTCTGGTTCCAATTCTTTGCAAGAAGGCAAATTTGACAACAAATGTCACTGGCATGAACGCTACGTACAGTAATAGGCTACAGTGACAATCAATGGTGCACTGATTCACACTGAGTGCTGTATTTTGTATTGTGTTGTCCACTGTGTAATGGTTGATTGGAAGAGCTCATACACTTGTTTGCAAGTTGTGTCGTTTGAAGGCACAATTTTCTTTTGTTGCATATTTTAAATGTTTTGGCACAGTTAGAGCCTTTTGCAAACAAAATGTGTCATTTTGACCATGAGTGCCACTGTTTTGGCCTGCGTGTTAACTGTTTTGAAAAATGTGGAGTTTGAGTTGACTGCTGTGTCAAAGCAATCAAGAAAAACTGTAAACGTTCTTTGTAAAGTTCAGATGAGGGCGAATTAGCATATTGTCTGTCTATGTTCAGAATCTGATCAGCAATTTCAGTTTGTTTCCGTTTTGTACACTTATTTTTGTATGCTGCAAATGATATAATTTCGCCCCTCAAATAGGCTTTCATGGCTTCCCAAATTGTTGCATTGGACACATCTGGTGTTTTATTTACACTCAAAAAAGTTTTAATATGTGTGGAGATATGTGTAAGAAAACTCTCATCTGTGAGCAACAATGGATCCAGTCTCCACTGCCTGATTGTACACTCAGCATCGGAGAAGGCCAATTGAAGGAGCAGAGGAGCGTGATCTGAGATCACAATACTTTCATAACTGCATGACTTAAGGTCAGCCATTAATGAATTATCAACAAAAAAATAATCTATTCGGGTGTAGGTGTGGTGGACATGAGAGAAGAATGAATATCTCTTCCTGTGGGGTATACAAACCTGAATGGATCAGAGAGGCTATAATCTGCAAGAAACTATTTAATATGACCTGCAGATCTGCTAAGAGTGGCAGGATTAGGGGAAGAGTGGTCTAGTACTGGATCTAGATAACAATTAAAATCCCCATCAAGAATAAGAGAATGAGAATTGAGATCAGGGAGTTGAGAAAAAAATCTCTTAAAAAATTGTGCATCGTCAACGTTAGGTGCGTAGACGTTGGCCAAGATGACTGACTTATTGAAAAGTTTGCCTGAAACAATAATAAAACGTCCATTTTTATCTGATATAATGTTTGAGGACTCAAAGGCTTATATTACTATCAATAAGGATAGCTGAGTCCCTAGCCTTAGCCCTGAAATTAGAGTGGAAAAATTGACCACGCCAGCATTTACCTAACCGCCAATGGTCAGAGTCAAGTAAGTGGGTCCCAGACCTGAGCCGCTTTAGGTGGGTGAAGACTTTACCCCTTTTCACTTGGTGATTTAGCCCCTTGACATTCCAATTAATTAAATTAAGGTTGCCCTTCATCTAGCTCAGTTATAGTGAGAATAAGGAGTCGTTCGATGCGAGAAAAAAGGAAGGCGCAAGGATAGAGTAGCAAATTAAAAAAAAACTAAGCTAAACTCCCAGTTAACTCCAACCCATCCCACCCTGAACCCACCCCACATATTGCTCTAAACAGCAAACCCCACAAGACCTTTACTAGCCTCACAACAAACATTCCATGATTAACTTCCTGATCTGTGCTAGCTCCCACATAAATCTTGTACAATTCACCCTATAGCAGTCCAGCAACACAATGAACAATCATATATACCCAGCAAACAGTCAAGATGGCCACAACCTAAACAGAAATGCCATGCTCATCCAGCAGATTTGAATACAGACACAAAAAAGGCGTGAATTAGGCGAGCTGTCAAAGTGACAAAAAAAAGAAGAAAAAGTGTCACACTCATCCATCCGAATTAAAATACAGACAGCCAATAAAGGTGTGAATTAGGCAGGCAGTCAAAAATAAATAAAAAATAAATAAAATGAAAGTTTGATTGTCACGCTCGTCCAGCTGATTTAAAGTGAAGATAGAAATAAATAAAAGCCATGAATTAGGCAATACAATACAAGCAGCAGCAACAAAAATATTATCATGCTCACCAAGCTGATTTTCTCACTATAAAGGGAGAAAGAAAGGCGTGAAGTAGAGATTGGCTGGGGATATGAATAGAACATTTGTCCACCGTAGTATACACAAAGGCAGTCGTATTTACAATGGACTCACACCCAAAGTAGAGATGTAGTTAGATGCTTCAGAGACGGACCTCAACCACATCCTCTCACCGCTCTGGAGAGTGATGCGCAGCTTCGCAGGAAAGAGGAGAGAGGGTCGGAGACCGCACCGATAGAGCTCAGCCATAACCCCCTTGTATTCAGCCCGCTGCTTCAAGACTTCTGTGATTCTCGCTGTAATCCTCATAGAACCAGAGCTTGTGGCCATGATATTCCAGCTCGCCTTGTTTATGTGCCTCTCTTATGATCAAGTCTTTAATCTGGTATCGGTGAAAGCGGATGGTGACGGGACGTGGTCTCTCGCGCGGGCCGGGTTTGGGTGCCAAAGTGCGATGAGCTCTGTCCAGCTCCGGGGGAGAAGGGAGAACTTGAGTGCCAAAAACCTCGACGAGAAGCTGGGAGAAAAAGGCGGTAGGGTGCGCGCCCTCGACTGACTCTGGCAGGCCCACAATACGGACGTTCTGTCTCCGACTTCTCCCTTCCAAATCCGATAGTTTAGATTTCAGCGACTTGTTATCTTCCTGCAGTGAGGAGCACGTAGCCTCAAGTTGCTCCAGGCGTCCACAGATTGCTTCCGCATTCGACTCGAGATCGGTTATACGTTGCCCCTGGCCTGAGCCTACGGCCTGGATCTTGTCTAGCTTAGTGTCCATGCTGGCGAGCGATGACTTGAACTCGGCGGCTATGGCTGCTCTGTGCTGCTCGAGCAAATCCGAAATGGAAGTAGCCGATAAGCTAACGCTTATCAGCTAACGCTGTCCGAGGATGTCTCCGCCATTTTTTGCATTCTTCATTGATCTGGGCATTGTTCCGAACGCAGTGATGGTGTTATCAGCGATATATGCACGGCTAATCGATGAAGTTAGGGTTTAAACAGGAAAAACAGAAATGGTAAGTGGGAGCTAGAAAACGATCGCACCTACTCCATGTTGTGTAACCCGGAAGTTTAGGCGCTTTGGTTTTGATGACCAGGTGATTAGATGTTTGAACTCCCTATACTCCTCTCCTATGGCTAGAATTAAAATAAATGGGGACCTATCCAAAACAATATTTCTTGAAAGGGGATGTCACCAGGGATGCCCCCTCAGTCCCATTCTTTTCGCCCTCTTCATAGAGCCTCTGGCGCAGGCAATTAGAGAAGACAAGGATATAATGGGGGTATTAATAGGAGACACACAATATGTCAACACGGTCTTTTCGTGGTGGCCAGCACGAAATGGTAACCATCTATACGGAAGTTGGGTTTAGGAAAAGATGAACGGGGAAAGCAAAGGTCACTCACTGGGAAATGATCCGCGGTCTCTGGGGGACACGCGACAACAACAACAGGACGGCGGAGGTTGGATTTAGGAATAAAACAACGGTGAAAGGACACATCACGCGCCGGGAGATGGCCGCGGGGGACGCACTACAATAACGGGATGGTGGAGGTTGGGTTTAGGAAAAAAACAATGGGGAAAGGACGCCTCACACGGCGGGAGATGGCCACAGGGGACGCACGACAATAACGGGACAGTTGTGATTAGGAACACAACAACGGGGAAACAAAACGCCACACGCGGGCCACGATCCCCGGTCTCCGGGGTGAAAGTCCTGTGTTGTTTGACCCATCCACCACCCCAACCAACCTCCTTACACGGATTTTCGGCATTTCATACTACTCGCTACCGTAGTCGTGCTGTGATCACGACATATGCTACCCATTGAAATACATTAGTTTACATTTTCGTGCTGGCCACCACGAAAAAAACGAGAAAAACATCCCCGTGAACACGAATCAATAGATTAAATAACGTGACCATTTCACGAACTGCCGTGAGACTAGGTTGGATATGCGCATATGCGAACGACATTCTTGTGACACTCACCAGTCCTAATGCAAGTTTGCCCAAATTATTATCTCTTCTTAAAGAATTTGGTTCATATTCCGGCTATAAATAAAATCTGCATAAAACTCAAACGCTTACTTTCAACTACGAACCACAAGAAAACATTTATAAAATCTGTCAATTTAAATGGAAAGGTAATACAACTAAATATTTAGGGGTACACATACCTAAAAAGGTCTCTGCCATTTATGACCACAATTACATTTCTATAACAGCTGATATTAAAGCAGACCTAAATCGTTGGTCATTATTACCAATGAACATGTACAACCGAATAGATGCTATAAAGATGAATATACTACCCAGGCTGCTTTTTCTTTTTCAATCATTGGCTGTTGAGACTGCCTCCCAAACAATTCAGTGAATGGAATAGAATCATCTCATCTTTTATTTCGGGGAAAACAAAAACCAAGGATTAGATTTCAAACATTACAACTCCCCAAGGACAAAGGTGGTATGGCTCTACCGTGCTTGGAAGATTATTACAGAGCAGCACAGTTACATTCTCTGGTTTGTTGGTGTGACCCTGAGTGTGATGAAAAATGGAAAGTCCTAGAGCAAAGTCAAATAAACATACCTCTCCAATCTAAACTGGGATAAAAAACTCTCCTGAAGAAACATCTGAATAAATTAACTAATTGGATTGCAATCCCTCTTAACATCTGACACAAACAACTTAAAAATAAGGAATTTGAAAGAAATGTACGAATATTACGTTAAGGGGTGAAATATGATACAGAATTTGCACCAGCTGGACTGGACAGTAGATTCAAACACTGGACGAATTCAGGTATCACTTCGTACTGTATAATATCCTCCACTGACGGTTTGGATACCTTTCAAAAACCCATAGATACATACAATTTAGGGATGGAAGATGTCTTCAGATACCTTCAACTGAGACACTACTTTGATAAACATATTAAAACTACTGGAGAGAAGGGAACGGACCTGATTAGAATATTCATCAACGCATATAAGGTAATACTAACAGAAAACTGATTTCCAAGTTATATTCATGTTTACAGTTGGACAGGGGACTTTCAACAATGTATGTAAAAATGAGGTGGGAGAAAGAAGCTAACATAAAGATAAGCGAAGATGACTGGTTGAATATATGCAGGACACAAAATCTACCACCTCTAGCTCAGGTCTGTGGAGGGAATTCACCTGGAAAAACACTTTAAGATTCTTTATAACCCCCAATATAAAAAAGTCACAGAGCAACAATCCTGAACATGGTCAGTGTTGGAGAATGTGTGGTAATATGTCTGCTGGTCATTTGTATATCTTTTGGAAGTGTCCTATTATTTCTTTGTATTGGGTAGAGGTGGTGACGGCAATTAGGTAAATAATCGGCTCAGAGCTTGAGTTTAATTTCAGCATTATGTATTAAGGAAATCTACCAACAGGGCTGAGAAAGACAGATAGATATTTGTTACAAATACTATTAGCAGGTAGCAAGAAAGCAATAACTAGGAAATGGCTAAGTAAAGAGTCCCCGACAGTTGCTGAATTGAGAGAAATAGTTCGGGAAATTTATGTTATGGAACATTTGACTTTCTCTCTGAGACATGCCAGGAGGAAATGTGAAGTATATTGGAAAAACTGGACATCTTATCTGAGTACAAAGTGAGATGTATATGTCTTGTCCCCCCCTTTTTTGTTTTTCCTTTTCTTTTCTTTTCCTGTTTTACATAATGTTGAGCATTTCTGTTAATCTATGACGATTCTGCCTGCTGTCCCTTGGTCTGTCTGTCTGGTTTTTCTTTTCTTTTTTCTTGTCAAAAAACAAAAAAAATAAAGTAAAAAAAAAAGCCCAATATTCGGCCGAATCCGAAGCCGAATCCTGGATTCGGTGCATCCCTGCCTATTACTAGTATTGAGGAAAACTTAAAACTAGCGATTGAGGCCATACACTCATTCAGAAAGAGAAGAAGTAATTAATCAAGTGGCTAATTTTACCATAGACTTCTATAGAAATGGACTTCTTTATGCAACCAGTCGAGTCGCCCCCCCACTGGAAATTAGATAGCATGCAGGTTTAATACACTCCCGCATTGGCTTCTCTTTTCAGGCTCGAAAGCTTCGTCCATTGTTCAAGACGCATTTGGAGACACATTCTACTGTCATGTGAAAACACACGTACCTAGAGCTATCCACTTGTGATCGGATCACTCAGATGGGATTTTAATACTAGGTGAAAACAGCCTATGCGATTCAACTGTAAAGCCAACGAAAGCATAGGCAGAGAGAGTGAAGAAGCGAAGACAAAGAGAGTGGCTAAATGTGTGTGAGTTGAGACTTCTTGAGATAGATAGATGGAGAAAAAGATGTGACTGTGTACGTGCAGAGACTGACAAATAAACTGTCAGAGAGCTGAACTGTATGTGTTGAGAACGAAAGTGAAAGTGGCAAAGAGAGACCTATATCTCAATGAAGAGGATTTAATCACGGTCCCAACAGTTATCCAAAAACATCATCATCATCCTTTTTCTCACCCTCTGTCTCGTTCTCTCCATCCAGCTCTGCATTTCCCCCCCGACACAGATCGTTGATTCCAGGAAGCTTCCTCTCCCTCACAGCTTTCCCCCTAATGGAAAACTAAAGGTGTTCCGGCTCATTCCACGTTCATCTGAGTCTAACGCAATAACTCTCCAAACGGAGCTTGTTATTCCATTATCGTGTGTGTGTGTGTGTGTGTGTGTGTGTGTGTGTGTGTGTGTGTGTGTGTGTGTGTGTATGTTTTTGCCAAATGCCACCTGTGATTCCCAGCAGAGCTTCATTTCCAACCTGGTCTCACAGAATTCCGTGAAATGAACACGGCCCCTTAACTCAAAATCTGTGACAGTTTCACGGAATCGCCGAAAATTCCGTGACGGTCCCACAGATGCGATGCCTATGTAAGTCAATGATAGACATCGTCCGTGGTCTACGCACGGATTCCCTGATCACAGCGCGATTCTTTCTGCCAGTTGGGCTGCCGCAGAGAAGCTGTATAGCTTTGCTATTATTGGTATTTTTAGCCCAATAACCACTGTTTTAATCAACATGTATTCACCAGATCGTATCATGGTTTATTTGTATTTCTTTTAATGTTATTATTTCGGTCTATTTCGGCCAGGGAAGCTGGATTGCTTTGTTGTGTATTTATATTTTTAAAACTATAACGCTACATCTAGCAACATATATTTAGACGTTATCATAGTATACATTTCGTTATTTTAATAATATTATTTCGGTCTTATTACCAGTGAAATATTACAGTATGCTGTAATACAGAACATTACGATGTGATCCGAGCTACTGACACGCATTCAAAGCCGATATCCCATAATGCAATGCGGGCATTCATTCACAGAATCAGACAGCGATCAGCGTGTTTTTAACGCCAGTATTGCTTCAATGTACATATATACAGTCAGTGGTTTAGTCACCAGCAACAACACGTTGCTCAGCTTTGTTCCAGTAAGTTATGCACCGTAATAACGTTTAAAAAAATCTGCACAATACTCCGGAAGTGATGTGGTACATGCCGCTCGGCGGATAAGAAGATAAAAAATACATAATATTCGTAATATTGATGTTTTTGTCTAACGTTGTATTTGAGGATGTAAACAATGAAGATAATAATAATAAAATACAGTTTCATGTATTTGTCTCATGTACTGTTTGCTTGGCCGGCCGGCGGGCGGCGGCAATCTGAAATGGAATGGAGCCAGCAGCCACGGCAGACAGCAGAAACACAGGAGTCGAACATGTCCCCCCACCCTCCCGGAAGAACTACAAGTGCACAAGCTTTGTAACAGGTTCTGGGGCCCCTCTATAGTGGGAGTTGTAGTTTTTAAATATATTGGTATATTTCTCATAATTAGAAGTTGGTAGTGTAGAATTTTGGATACACCCTGGTTTTTTTTGGGGATGGGGAACACGCTGGTGTCATCAGATTTTAAAAATAGAATCGTTGAATAGGTGAAAATAGCTTATTACCATATTTGACAGTGCTTACAGTGGGTAAACTTTGGTGACCATATCTACATGACAGCTGAGGTCCAGAGCAGCTAACAGCTGGTCCTATGTGTGCAGCACCTCCTGTTGCTAAATGACAAGCCTTCAAAGATGGACTGGGTTCAAGGTTCAGAGGTCAATATTTCAAAGCAGGAGTAATGTATCCTCTTCAGACTGACGTATGTTACTGTCCAGGTTGAGAAGTTTCCAACGATGTCTTTCCTATAGCCCTACGACAACGTTTTAATTTTTACTATATCATGGAGATCACTTTGCAGGTGATACTTTATTGTCCCCAGAGGGATATTTGCCTTGAGTTCAAATGCTTCACACATAACACTTGACATATTGTTTTATCATACAGCTGACATATAATTACAATGAAAAACATAAACAAAGTGATATGCAGCCAGACTGAAGCACATTATCAGCCACAATCTATTGCTCATCTTTCACAAACAGTGACAAGACCTACACACAACCATTGCCAACCAAGGCATTACCTTATGAAGCTATTCCACAACCAGCCTTAAGCAACATTATTTAAAGTTTTAATTGAGGTAGGTCCAAATAAGGCCTATAGTTTAGAAATATTTAGTTTACATTGGGGTGCCAGCAGAGGATAAGAGCTACTTGGCATGGAGAATAAAGATCAGACCATATTCTCTGTGCTTGCCTGGAGAGACTGGTTTCTATTCCTCTCCACAACCTTCATGACAGTCACCTGACAACCAAACTTTAAATGAGATGTTTTTAGATATTGTCATGCTTTCTGACATATGAATATGCTCTGTAATGCAGCCTTGTATAACATAAACCCTCTGATTCACCGTGAGTCTGCTCTAAATGATAACACACACTTTGAACACGGGCCTTCCAGCCAAAGGTGTTATCCACATGAACACCAAGGTGCCTATAGGATTTGAGACGATTATTGGTTCATCATTTACGACCTCTGATACCCTCTGACCCATGTCACAATGTCACAACCAACTGCTCAGTTTGTGAAAGAAATGCCAAAACACATGTTGTATATGTACACAAACAAAGCTACAGCTCTGTAAACAAAAACCTCAGCAACAATCTGCTTATCCTTTTAATTTCCTGAAATGCTTCCTAAAACTCGTCCCTTCTTAATTTTGAAGGCTATATGGCTACAAGCTGTCACCACGATGATTGATATGAGGATCATCTTCTGAATATAATAATTAATAGGTTAGGCCTACCATGAATTGATATTTCAAAAAGTCAGTTATTTGCTCATTTTGTGTTTCTCTGTTCTGTGCACCATCCAATATTACCAGGTTCATATTGTGGAATCTGTTCTGTATGTCTGAATGATAAATGGTGCTAATAAAAAATGTAACTAAAAAAAAGTCATTTATTTAAAACAACTAATAATGCAGTGTGATGTTAAATCACACTGCATTGTTAATAGTTTATAGTTTATTTTTGGTTTTTAACAACAGAACAAGTCAAAACAAATGTAAATAAGTCAAACATAAGCATAAAACACTATTTTTTCATTATTGGTATATTTATTGTACAAATTCTCACGTAGGCTACAACGTGCAGCAAGCTTTCACAGACGCCGTGCGGTAATTACTACGTCACTTCCGGAGTCTTCAGCTGATTTGATTTGTTGTCACAATACATGAGACAAATACATGAAACTGTATTTTATTATTATTAATATCTTCATTGTTTACATCCTCAAATACAACGTTAGATAAAAACATAAATATTACGAATATTTTTTATCTTCTTATCCGCCGAGCGGCACGTACCACATCACTTCCGGAGTATTGTGCAGATTTTTTTAAACGTTATTACGGTGCATAACTTACTGGAACAAAGCTGAGCAACGTGTTGTTGCTGGTGACTAAACCACTGACTGTATATATGTACATTGAAGCGATACTGGCGTTAAAAACCCGCTGATCGCTGTCTGATTCTGTGAATGAATGCCCGCATTGCATTGTGGGATATCGGTTTTGAATGCGTGTCAGTAGCTCGGATCATATCGTAATGTTCTGTATTACAGCATACTGTAATATTTCACCGGTAATAAGTCCGAAATAATATTATTAAAAGGTGCAAAGATGCAAAGGTGCAAAAACATGATTCAAGACGGAATAAGGCAGCATCAAGACAATAATTGACAATTAACACTTGATTCTTGGAAATTCTTCATTTGCATCTGAAAAAAACTACAAAATAATCTCACCTCATTGTCAGAATTGTTGTACTTGTTAACATCCATCCATCTTCATCCGCTTATCCGGGGTCGGGTCGCGGGGGTAGCAGCTCCAGCAGGGGACCCCAAACTTCCCTTTCACATTAACCAGCTCCGACTGGGGGATCCCGAGGCGTTCCCAGGCCAGGTTAGAGATATAATCCCTCCACCTAGTCCTGGGTCTCCCCCGAGGCCTCCTCCCAGCTGGACGTGCCTGGAACACCTCCCTAGGGAGGCACCCAGGGGGCATCCTTACCAGATGCCCGAACCACCTCAACTGGCTCCTTTCGACGCGAAGGAGCAGCGGCTCTACTCTGAGCTTCTCACCCTATCTCTAAGGGAGACGCCAGCTACCCTCCTGAGGAAACCCATTTTGGCCGCTTGTACCCTGGATCTCGTTCTTTCGGTCATGACCCAGCCTTCATGACCACAGGTGAGGGTAGGAACAAAAACTGACCGGTAGATTGAGAGCTTTGCATTCTGGCTCAGCTCTCTTTTCGTCGATAAACACTCTTATACATAGTAATTCTCTAACTAATTTTCTGTTTGTGGGCTGTGAACGTTTCCTTCTTGTTCCCTGTAGTTCTGGAGTAAGAAAAAGGCATCCAAACAGTGCTACGCTCCTCTTGTTCACAGCAAGTAATTTTAGTCTGAAATGTCAGGTTTACCCAACTGACATTTCAACATATGTTATAGGAGTAAACCATAACATTTCTTCTATTCAATATATGTAATACAATCCATAAAACTCTATGTTTACTATATATCACACTAGACTTAGCCTGCACATTGTGCAATTCAGTCTAACATTAAAAAATACTCCTGGAAGCACACACCAGCAACACAGCTGGAAACAGTTGTGTCAGCATCTTCTGTTTTTGGTAAGAGACACGTTTCAGTGTATTAGTTTGGGGTAAAAAAAAAAAATGGATTTGGATTTAGCTGGGCATCAGCACTCTGCCATTTTATGTGTTGTCTTCTTCAGGTCTGAGCCTGCCCATAACTCATTCCCACATTTCAGGAGTTGACAATTTTCACATGTAACAATATTTTTTTATTTTCAACTGTTAAAATGATGCTAGAAACAAAGAGTCCATAAATAATGAATATGTTGGGGCCCCCAGGGGGGCAGACAAAATCCTGAAGCCACAAATGTTCCTTTACTAACCAACATGACTGCCTCCCACCCAAAATCCAACATTTTCAGTTGTACGATACCGAATGTACTAATAACATCAATAAAGTGTGGGCCAAGTGTTCATTTGCATGCTGATTTACACGCTATTTCTAGATGACTCTTTTGAAATTTGAATTTTCTTTATTAGGATTTTTCAACATATACAAAGGACAAACAGACCTACTCCAAGAAACGTGTGCACATATTATTATCAAGCTCACAGATAATGGACCCACAAAAGCACGACTCAAAAAATGTAAAATACAAATAGTTTATTTAACAATTTAAATAAACTCAGCAACAGTGTCCAAAAGTCGGCAGGCAAGGGGAAAATCCAGAAAACAGGCAAAGATCAAAATCCAAGGAAATCAAAAAACAGGAACACGGGAAAAACGGTCAAAAGCTGTACACATGGGAAACAGATGATCTCGCACTGGGGAAAGGGGAAGACAGAACCTAAATACACAGGTGCAACACATTAGGGCGGGGACAGGTAATCACACAAGCGGGGAAAACTAACAGGAAGTAAAACAAGACAACGCCAGTGAGAACAGAAAACCTTCAAGATAAAACAGGAAGTGGAAAACAAAGCAGAAAATGTAATACAAACTCAAAACCACAACTTGACACAGGGATGAAACATGACAATTATGCAATACGACATGACACACACCTCATATGTGTTCGCACAGTCCAGCAAGTCCACCGCCGCGGGTAAAGTTTTGCACGGCTGCATGTAAACGGGAATATTAGTGGAATACTCACTTTCATTAGTCATGTAAACAGCTTAGTCAGAATATCGTCTTTTTCAGAATAAGGGCAGAAACCGGAATATTATGTGCATGTAAACGTACAGTGAATCAGCAAATTCGGACACTGATCGAGAATGCCTTTCATTAAGTCCTTGGACATAGGCTATTCCTCACATCTAAGGTGTATGTGCACCTGTATTAAAAAAAGTGGGTCGCTACTTGATGTTGAAATCGATTCATCGATTCTGTACGCAGTATCAGAATTGGGAATGACTACAGGGAACAAGAGGGTTATGCACCCGTTACCATTGCATGGCTAAAAAATGAGCTTTTCTGCTCAGTTCAAGTTCATTTCAATTATTTATTGTCCCACATGAGATATTTTGCATTTGTTGTGGCATGGCAAGAAAAGATATCAAAACAGACACATTAGGCAATAGACAGAATTAAAGCAATTCAATTCAATTTAATACTATTTATAGTGTCAAATCATAACAGGAATTATCTCAGGACACTTTACAGATAGAGTAGGTCTAGACCACACAAGGACCCAACAATTCCAGTGATTCCCCCAAGAGCATGCATGAATGCGTAAGTGCGACAGTGGCGAGGAAAAACTCCCTTTTAGGAAGAAACCTCGGACAGACCCAGGCTCTTGGTAGGCGGTGTCTGGCGGTGCCGGTTGGGGGTATTATGAACAATGGCAATAATAGTCACAATAAAGATATTGTAATAGTTATAATAGTTCATGGTGTCGTAGAGCACAGCAGGGCGTAGGGCAGGACCACGGCGACAGCTGCCACCATGATGTAGGTGCCATCATGATCCAAGATGATGATGCTGGGTGGAAAAAGAACATAAGGACTCCGGGGAATAAGCTCCCCGGAGCTATGTTAGTAACAAGCATTTCTGTGACACGAATACACACAGATGGAAAGAGAGAGGAGAGAGAGAAGCTCAGTGTGTCCAAGGAGGTACCCTTCAAGGAGGTAAAGGAGGTCTAGAACTATAACCGCATAACTAAGAGCTGCAGAGAAGGGGAGATAGGGAGGCTGTGTTCCGTGATTGTGGCTACACACCTTCCCCCGCCGGTCTAGGCTATCGCTGCGACTCATTACTCCCTAAGTATATGTAAGCTTTCTATGGGGAGAAGCAGAGATAGGGTGGGGGTGCGCCATGACTGTGGCTACACACCCACCCCCGCCGGTCTAGGCGAACGCTGCAACTCCTCACTCCCTAACTATAAGCTTTATCGAAGAGGAGAGTTTTAAGTTTACTCTTAAAGGTGGTGACGGTGTCTGCCTCCCAAACCCAGACTGGGAGCTGGTTCCACAGGAGGGGAGCCTGATAGCTAAATGCTCTGGCTCCCATTCTACTTTTAGAGACTCTACATTAACCAGCTCCAAACGCGTGCAGAGTTACTTGTGGTTCCCACAAGTAACTCTGCACGCGTTTACTCTATATATTATCCAATCCAATAGGCCTGTAGCATTGCATATTTTTTTTGTCTAACAGTAAACAAGTTACTGTAGCTCAAAAGTGAGATAAAGAAGTTTACAGTTAAAAGGTTATTCCCTGAAAACTGCTTTACTGTACACCTCTATGTCTCCCCTAATTTAAAAATAGTCACACCAGTATATACATTACCCTTTTATTCCCAAACTTCCTGTTTTGTTGCTCAGAATGTCCCATAATTTCTTTATAAGTGCCTCATGATTGCAAAAATAATCAGACTTGTGATCTTAAAACATTCACAACCACAAACTTGGAAATAATCCTAATACCCAGGATTTTCAAAACATCATATTGCTTTTAGTGTTTCTTGTTCTTTCAGTTCACAAAGACAGCTTTTGCACACAAAATGTTTTTGTATGGCTGGTGAATTTCAGGCCAAAGTATGAGCCTGAGGTGAATTTGATGCTGTAAAAGCTTTTTTCTTTACACAATAGTCCATTGTGTTATTGCTCGAACAAAGTCGTGATTTCTCCAATACAGTATTAATATGCAGTTGGAGTGTTTGGGGTGAAACAATCCATTTACCAGCCAGCCAAAACACATTGAATTATCTTCAGTTTATATAATATCCCCACTGCTTGGTACAGTTGAATTTATTGACTAAAAGAAACTGTGTTCCTCTGTGTTCCGCTCCTCTTTTCTTCTGTCCTCTTCCACAAGTCTGTTCATCTGGAGGAAGATGAAAGGATGACTTTTGCTCATTGATATAAATAAATGGAGAGGGAGAGAGGGATGAGGCGAGGCCGTGTAGGAGGGAAGATATCCTTGGGGCAAAAGAAGAAGTAGGAGAGAGGGATGAGCCGACCACAGGGAGGAGAGGAGGTGGAGGGTGAGGGTGAGATAGGAGGTGGAGAATGAAGAGTGGAGATATGCATACAGTAGAGAGGAGAGAAGAAAGAAAGGGAAAGAGGAGAGCAGAGGGAGATAACAGGGTGGAAGGAAAAGGCACAAAAAAACCTCCTCACTTTATGAAAATGAGATTTTCCACCACATATGATTACAACTATCATCAAAGGGTGCAAGTAATTGAGTGTGCATATACTGCATGTGCAGACACATGCATGTGCGTGTTCAAAAATGTGCTTTTTGTTGCCTATGCGCTTGACAATACATTTGTACAGTATGTGTGTGTGTGTGTGTGTGTGTGTGTGTGTGTGTGTGTGTGTGTGTGTGTGTGTGTGCACGAGTGCATATGTGTGCGTGTGTGTTATCTCCTCCACCTGTGCATGTTGAAGTACATTTATATGAAGCGCCAGTTAACCTTTTTTTCTGTCTAAAGCCATGACATTGTGACATTTTATTAACTGTGGCAGGTGATATATTACCACACTTCCCACAATAACATTACGTTACCTCTCTGCTGATCCACCTTATTTCTCCTCCCTTCTACCGCATTTTCCCTCCTTCTCCTGCCTCCTTGTCCTTCCTTCTTTTCCCCCTTCCTCCTCCTCTTTAATATATCCCTCCTCCTTCCTACCCTACTGTATCCACCACAGTAATTTGCCAAAAGAGGACAGGGGACAGCATAGGATAAAGGAAGGAACAAAAGGGCAGCGAAAGAGAGAGATCTCAGTGTAAGGCACTTTTTGAGAGAGACACAAGGAGAAAGAGAAGAGACGTCCAAAGAGAATTGAGAGTGACAGAGGAAAAGAGCAGGGTTGAGAGGTAGGGAGACAGTGAAGGGGTGTGCAGGGAATAGGGAGGATTGTAATGCTCTTTACCTTGCCATGGAGCGCTCTCCAAGTAGGCAATCCCATTTGGCTGCCAGTGTTGGCTGCGTCGGCATGGTCTCCAAGATACATGGAGGACTTTAATGACAGCAGCTTCCAACACAGGAGGGGCAGCACTTAGGTGAGGGCTGGTAAGAGAGATATGTGGAGGGGCGTAATAAAGGGAAAGGGAAAAAGTGAAATGGAAAGATGCAGCTAACATGAAGGAATGCACTTACTGTTGCTATATACAGATTAGATATGGTGTTCAATGTGCAGCAAGATTATTACCTCAACAGGGCTGATGTCTTAGACACCCACTGATGTATGAAGATGTATGAAGGGATAGATGATGGCTTGGTGCAGGGGTGTCAAACATAAGGCCCATGGGCCAGAACTGGCCCTCCAAAGGGTCCAAAGAAGTAATTAATTCCAATTCCAAATGTACCACTTTAATCTCAGAGAATATCCAAGTTCTTTTTCTGTAAATTTACGGCTGTAAAGGAATATTACCCTTCTCTCCTGGGTCCGTAACATTATTTTTTTTCCTACAATGGCCTTAGAACGCTGTAGTAGCAGAAGCAACTTTCGTTTTCCAACACCAAGCTGGAAAGAATATCAGTGGCAGATAAAGTTTCTGATCTTTCTGGATTGGTTTGAGATTAAATTAGGGGTATGTGGCCCATGAATTAAAATTAGTTTGAAAACCCTGGCTTAGTGGATGGACAGATGGGTGAAAAAAGGAAATGATGATGAATGAGAAGTGTTGTAATTCACATTTTGGTTTACCTGGGGGAAAAAAAAGTTTGTTCTCTTTAGAATGTCTCTATAGTGTATGTATGAAAAATAATATTATAATAGCACAATTTATTATATAACTAGCTCATGAACACTAGGGCACGTCTGCGGTGGCGGTTATTGCCCTCGCTCAAAACACAAAACAGCCTAAAAACATGGCTGATATGCCTAAGGGAACGCACAATACTCTCTCAAGGACAGAAATACAATATTTACTGAAAAAACAAAGGCATTAATCATCTCAGTCGTCAGGTAAATAATGAACGTCGCAAGATCAAATGTCATGCCTTAGTTTCTTTGAATTTCTTTGAATGGCCTTGTGGAAGTGTTTTAAACGTCTTTCTTATCACAATTTACTCAAAAAACAATATGTCATGAGGCAGAATTGCATTATAGACTTCTGGCTACTGTCAGTTGACAAATGGTGTCTCTTCTAGAACGAAGCCTTACTTTTTATTAAAGGCGCTGCTAACAAGATATGTACAGGTCACATTAGGCATCTTGGCAAAATGCCATGTAATTTATAGACTGATAGTGATAGAGTGAATATCATTTCATTCATGGTAATTCTAGTTTAGTTCATTCACAAGTTAAATTACAGATTGCGTGAACTTGTTCCAATCTGTTGTCCCCAGCACACCTATGACAAGGGAAAAACATCTAATCACTAGCAAAAAATGAAGGTGCATGAGTCTGGGTGTACTGCGTAGGGGACCGCAGATCTGGAACGAGCTTGATGAAAGCTTGAATTTGTCGCGTTCTGTCTCAATCTTCAAGAAAAATCTGAAGGAAAAACTGCTTATAACATAATAATTGTTGATTGTTCATTAAGTGTTATATTTGTATTGGGATTGTCTGTATTTTTGGTGGTATTTGTCTGTGTTGTGTCTATTGTGAGTTTTTTTAGTGTCAGTTGTATGTTTAATGTTATTGGGGCCCCCCTGAAAAGCTTTTAGTAGCTTATTTGGGGTTCCCCATTCCGCGCGTCCTACACATGATAATTGTACCGTCTGAAATTGTGTTTTAATGATACGATGATCACGTGTGAATGAACTGAAACTGAACTGAACTGAAAAGTATCCGTTCCACCAACATTATATTCAGTCAACATGGACAACGGGTTGCTAGGAGCAGTTAACCTGACATTTTTCACAGCGTTAACAGTATGCAGATTTAAGAGTTGTTATTTCTTTAACTTGACTGAGACTGTCTGGAATGGTACCACAAGAAGGTAATGTGGCACAGGGTGTTCTTGTCAGTCCTACAGTTCCCGGCCTCTTTTTTTGAGATTGTTGCAGCCCAAAACGCCTGATTTTGCGGCAGCTTTTGTAAAAGATTTCGATAAAAGTTGCGATGTCTTTTGTATTTTTGTTGCAATGAAGTTGTGAGAGACAGTGAAAATTGCAACAAAAAAAATTTTTTTTGGTATAGTTCTTTAAAAATAAAAAGGAAACTTGTTTCAGGGAGAATAAAACTACTCTGGGCTGAGTTTCCTAGTCACCTTACCAAAAAGGCTCAGGATGCTGCAAATGTTGGTAGAATATGAAAATGACTGGTGGATTTACGACAAAAAATAATAATTTATTTATTTAATCAAATGTGAACATATGTGTCAGTGGCTTGTATATCTTTACATTGTTATGTAAATTTCCTAACCTGGCCTGGGACACACATTCATACAGTTTAATAAAGTACTTATTGGACTTTAACTTAGCATTGCACTTACAATAGCGAGCGTAGCTGTCCTCAATTTAGGTCATCCTGTACGTCTCATCTCCTTTTTTTCCTGCATCCACCGTGTGTGTTTGTGTGTGTGCGTGCGTCAGTCGCGGGGGTGGAACTGAGCAGCAGCCCTGCCCACTGCAGAGAGCCGACAGGTTGAAAACTGTATTTGTAATAAAAGATTAATAAAAACATTGTTAATTTTTTTTTTTTAAAAACATTAGCTTACATACATTGGACCAAAAAAGGTGCCAGTACCCTAATTCAGCAGTTGCATGACGTTGCAGGACATTCTCACACCCAGCACGTCAAAAAGCAATGCTCGGTCAGGTGCCTTTGGCATTTGTTACCTTAAAAGTCTAATTTAGCGTCCAGCCCGATCATTGCATGTGTCTTGGGTATATTTATATTTATTCATACAGTATCTTGTAGGGGTGACCTCAAATAGTCGACTATTCGATCTAAGGAGTCTGATTTGACTGCCAATCTCACAGTCGAATCGTTGCAGTATCTGAAAATGTGGTTATGAAATAAAGGATCATTCCATTCGGGCTATATGGGGGTGCTAAATGTGATGACATTATTTTACATTACATTACATTCCTTGGTTTCTTCCAATAAATCATGATATATAGCCTATTTTGATATAAGTATCAGCCTATGATATCAGCCTATTAATAATATTGTTTATGACAATTAGAAGTAAGGGTACTCATGTGGACAAAAATCAGAAGTGCGTAAGTACTGGCCCATTTCAGGCACTGCTTACGTTGCCCACCATAAGATACCGGTCATACAAGAACAAGTAAGGCTGTATAAGTAAAATCTGGATTTATTGGATTGAACAAGGGTGCGATTTTCTGCTTATGATTTCAACTTGTAAAATTTGAAATGACGATTGTGTTTTTTCTTATTTCAAAAGTGACATAGTCTCACTCTAAAACTGTCTCCTGTTAACTTTTAGGACGAATGTAAAGTCATGCAGATTAACAGATGATTTGACTAATGAAGATTAGAAAAGGGCATGTAAGGCCATTCAAAGTATAGTGTAATTAATAGCTGGCAGGTTGCATGCCCAGCCTTACTGTTGGGAGGGGCCTACCTATCACACTAATTTGACAGACAGGTTTTGGATGGGGTTTGGTCCACTGAGAGTCACCGCTCACCAGTCCAGTCAGTCACCTTCATAGAGTCTGACACCAGACTGCTTTCCTCTAATTCAAACTTCACATCCAATCACTTTACATTTTCTCATAAATCATGTTAGATCCCGCCTCTCTCCCTGTACTCCTATTAGGTGATTGTGTTTTAATTTGGAGCAGCGAATGAGCTATTAGCAGTCGCTGACACCTTACCCATGTATTGCTGGAAAGGAGCAGAGCAGCTGTGGCAGTTTATCCTCATTCACTCACTCACTCAGTGAACCATGTTAGCGCACACTTGCTAACAAAATCAAATGCACTTACTTTTGGAATTGAGATCAGCCATGCTGCCCAAGTGTGACTCTTCACAGAGTCACTGAGAGACACAACACAGAGCATGATGAGTGAAGCTGGCTTCTCCTCTATCTGTGATGGTAGGTTTAAAAGTTAGACGCGTTCCAACACTCTGATCACATATTCACAAGGAGAGCTCAGAGAGTGAGAAGAAAAGGACAGGAGGTGGAAAATGCAGACTGAATTTTTTCTCCCTTTTGAGGGGAGACACGGAGCTTTAGTTAATTGCGGTTCCAGGAGTTGTCAGAGCATTATCAGTGTCTGCTTGGCATGGGAGTTGACTGGCAGCTAGATCAGAAACCGTATCAAGGAGATAAGAAGTGAGAAGAGGATGCAGACAAGAGAAGAAGAGAGAGAGAGAGAGAGAGTGAGAGCTCAAAAGATGAAAGAGAAGAAAAAGAGGGGAAAGGAAACATGGGCTAGAGAAGGAGAAAAGGACCATGAAGAGGGTAAAATAAGATATTCTAATTTTGTCTTATCTGTAAAAGTGGTGATATGTTATATTTATTCACTCATCGCCAAACTGTTTCTGATTACCAGAGCCGTTTGACTGGTTGCCAGCCGGCCTACATCAGCAATGATGAAAAATAATAATAGAATGAAAGTAAAACCTCTCTATTGGCCTCTTTTATTTATGTCCGTTTAAGTTTCCTTTCGCAAACCTCCCCTCTTCTGCACAGTCCCAGTAGAATCCTGTTTTTGACTTTTAACATTTACAGTACAGTATATCTTCCATCTTCCATCTTCCATGCTCTCTCTCTCTCTTGAAGCTTGCCCTCTATTTCTCTCTCCCGTATAATTTCTCTGTTTTATAGAAAAGTTTTGTGTTGCTTTCATCTGTTTCCCATTTCTTTCCCTTTCTGTGCTGTTTGTGCCTTTTTCTCTCTTCCATTTCAACTCTCTTACTTTATATTATTCTCTTCCACCTCTTTGTATATATTTTCTCCCTTTGCTGCACTTTGCTTGTATTACTCCAATCAAATTCTGATCACATCTTTATATCAAAGATGCCAACCCTCCAGGAGGCACTACTTTCATGTGATGAAACCTGCTTATAATCCTTTCAAAGCTGTAAACCCAAGGTTGAATATTAACACTCCACATTATGACCTTCTTCTTACACTTCTTTGTCAGTTTTCTGACTCAGAAAGTACTTGCTGTTCTTAGTTTACCAACTACAAGCTGCAAAGCGAAAAGCACTTGCATTAACATTTCCACGAGGTCAACAGTAGACGATGTCACAGCGAAAAGGACTCATTGTCAACATGATGAAAGTGCTGCAGGTTTACAGTTCAGTATATACCGGTATTTAACACATTGCAGTGTCTACTTTCTGTAGTCTTGGGGCAGTCCGTAGGGACTAAGCTTCAAGTACGGTCTGTGAACTGGTAGTTGGACAGATGCCAGTTCACCTCCTGCCCTTGAGCAATGTACCAATCCGCGCTGGGCGCCTTTAATGGGCAGCCCCCCTCACTCTGTCATCTCTCCATTTGTGCATGTATAGGTCCTGTTTGTGCATGTGTGTGTATTTCGGGCTTGCGTGTAATTTGTGTGTGTAAACATGTAATTTCCCCCCTGGGGATCAATAACGTATTAGTGCGTTCCATTTACCTCGGAACTCGGAAGCCAGAGCTGGGTATGATGTCACACCCGAGTTGAATGCCTTCCATTTACAAGTCAGATTTTTCATTGTGGGCTTAGCTTTAGCCTAGTCTCGCTTTGCCAGACCCTCCTTCAAAGCGCGCTGAAGGAAGGTCTTGCTACTCCACACAGCATTCGGGGGATGGGAGGAAAACGTGCTCTGGTTTAATGGCATTTCTTTAAACCAATCAGAATCGTCATGGGCGGGGCTAAGCTCCGCACAGCGCCGCTACAAAATAGTCGTTTGAGAGAAAACTCAGATTGGACTAGCTAGCTTTTTGTCCGAGTTCCGAACTCAGAAATCCGAGGTCAGGGGGTGTGTTTCCGACTGGCTGTTGATTCGATATAATAGCGATTGTTGAACTCCCTTGCTCATGTTTGTATTTTAGGTGCATTATTTACATGCTTAAGTAGTTACACTGCATTAAGATAATGTAATTAATAGTGGGTTCATTTTTATTATTTGCTATATATTGTTCCTATGCATTGTGTATGGTAGCCTTTACAATGTTATTTATTTCTTTGCAGAACAACACACACACACACACACACACACACACACACACACAACCATACCATAGTTTGTACTGTTACTTGATCTTAATGAAGCATCAAAAGAGAGAAGTTGTCTCCGTCCATGTTTTAACAGACACACCTGGGGCAAAGTTAGATACTAGAATCAGCTACAGTGAAGTTAAAATACAGTCCTATTCTAGCCCTCCCTAACAATGACCCAGTTTAAACTGAGGAATCATGTTTGACTTATGTCTATCACTATCAAACAGCTAAGCAGGTTATATATAGTTGAGCAAGCCTTTCAGAGTTATTTTCATTCATCAGCTTTCAATTAATAACTTCATTGCATTCTCAGGTGTTGTCCGAAGTGTGAGTTCTTAGTTAGGAACTGTCCGAGTCATTTACAGTGACTCCGCTTCCCATGACTCCGTTGTAAGGATGTCTACTTTTACAGTTCACTGTATCCTTTTTCTCTTTTTTTTCTAGAATATTTAATTATTTAAATAAAACTTTGTCCCGATTGTGGATGTGTTCTTAGAGTGATGGTTCAGAGTAATTTCACCCTAGGGTCCTTTGCACCATGACCTCGAGCCAAACAACCCCCCAGAAGCTTTTTTCACCTGGATCGAACATTGGGCGAGTTAGCGTTATCAGCTGGTTAGCTTAGTGCAGTCGCTAACGGATCCAGGTTTGTATCTCGTAAATTACCCCACTAATAATGCCCGAAATGATACCAAACTTCTACAGTAGTACAAAAAGGTTATGTACTCATAAAAAGATGGATTGGAAAGTTTGTAAGTACACCAGGAGTTTATTTAAATAACACTTGCCAGTGTTGTAATTTGTAGACGTCCCTAAGCACTCTTACTGCCCGGTAGCAGTAGCAGCAGAGAGCAGAAGCCAGCAGGCAAGTGATATTTAAATAAACTCTTTCCAATCCATCTTTGTATGAGTACATAACCTATTTGTACTACTGTAAAAGTTTGGAATCATTTTGGGCATTATTAGTGGGGTAATTTACGAGATACAAACCTGGATCCATTAGCGCCTGCACTAAGCTAAACAGCTGATAACGCTAACTCAACCAACATTATAACAAGGGAAAAAAGCTTATGGGGGGTTGTTTGGCTCAAGGTCATGATGCAAAGGACCCTAGGGTGAAATTACTCCGAACCATCACTTTAATGGAAGACAAAGGTCTGTTATGTTAGTTGTGTTGTCTTGGAGACTACAAGCCTGTCAACGTGTCCAACATGCCACCGCCATGCAAAGATCTGTGTATAAAAAGAAGTGGGTGGGCTTTCCTTCCACATCACGCGCAGAAACTCGAGCGAAGATAATAACCCTTTCTAAAGAGTTCATCATGTTTTTTAAATCCTCCGTGTCCTCCTTGGCTACAGGCAACTGTGTGGAAGAGGGGTGGGGGTGCGCTATCACGGAAGGCTTGTATCATGTGGACGCGCCGACAATTTTCCTTGTCATTACTTAGAATTCCTCATGGGGGCGACCGCAACTACTACTACTATAGCTTTAACATGCAAGTGTACTCTCTGATTGATGGCCTGCTTGTTTGGGTAATGAATACTATTTTGAAAACAAAGCTTATAGAATTATCTTGACATGTTTTGCCTGTCAACATGTTACATGTTTAGCCAGTACATTTCCTCTGACATAAACATACACATACAACAGGCAACCTGTCCGCAGCACGTATAGAGTCAATTTACACGGAGATTGATTAAAGGCATTCTGGTAAATGTAAGACATCATTAAAGTAGACAAGACAGGTTGTGGGGAAGTGGATACACCCCAGAAGGAGCTCAGGGAACATATTGAACAGCACATCACATTCTATCACATTTCCCTGCAGCCTAATAGCACATACATTTATGAGCCTTTTGCTTTTGTAACCAGCCTGCCCACTTCATTTATTTGTTTTAGAATTCACTGCGTCCCTCTCTGTCAAAATTCTCTGTCAAAATTCTCTGTCTTCTAGTCCCACAGGATATCAATTTTCTGCCCTGATGCAGCAATGCCAGGCTCACTACTATGTTAAAGTTCAGCTGCAACACATTATTAACAAATAACAAATTAGTGTCTTAGGTTGCCGTGCAAGATACCTGTTTCAATTCACAACTACTGACCATCTATGGGCATCAGAGTAACATATGGTCATTCTGAAAATGAATGGTATTTTCCAGCAAAAGGGGCAATTAGGGCATATTGGTAAAGTTGTCACTTAGAAATGCACTTTGTTGAGCTGATTGATCTGCCTAGTGATAGCGGTAGAATTAATTGAGTCAGTGGAGATAAATGGCTGTGCAGTGATCATCCAGTGACTTCCAAGCCATTGATTTGTCCCCTATCTTGGCGGAAAAAAATGCTGTTAGTAGAGGACAGGGTGGCAGTTGTTATTCAGACCAAAGCCACTTAGTGTTGCCTATTTCTTTGGCTGCAGCCAATTAAACCATTAACAGTTTAATTATGACATAATTAACATCAGGGACAGTTAGTATAGCATTGGTAGCAGCAATAGTAGTGATTGTAGTAAAAGCAGTAGACCTAGTATTTATTTTACTTGACTTAAAGTCCTGTATGGTATGAATAAAATCTCTAAGAAATGGTCTTAAGACCATTAGGCCTTGTTCGCAGAAGACATTTTGACATGTTACGATAGGAAAAGCACACAAATATAATAATGACGATAAATCAAATAAAAGAAAAAGGCAGTCGACCTCAAAACAAGTTTACTGGTAAATGTATATCTGTAGATTAAGATGAATTTGTCATTTCTATGCTTTCTTATTGTTGCCCTTTAAACTCTACTCACACAAGTCTTGTATTTAATAACCCAGCTGACATATCAGTTATTGCCCTTTTATAATTGGTAATGGTTGTTAGCGTATTAGCACACATCCCATGCATACATTGTATTTGGGGTAAAAATCCCCATAGAGACCTCATTCTATTAATTTGAGGAACGTTATGATACAGGCTTGTTAAACCTTACAACCCACATTACTATAAATAAATACTGCAAATCAAATCTTACAGTACAACTTTTGACAACATGAACAAGTAGTTGTTGGCTCAACTGAATGTTTTAAGCTTGTCTACTTTAAATGTCCAAGTTATCTAAACAAGAGACTATGGGTCGAACGGCTTCAACTATCTCATGTTTTGTTGGACAGCCCACGTGTCTTTCATCAACTGCCAATGATGCATCTTTTCTGTTAGAAAATGTGTGTTGAATGTCTGCAGATGGATAGGAATGACCAGCATGCTGGTCGCTCCTGACTAACTGTTCCTAAATAATTTGGGAGCTGAGACCAAATCTTAACCTTTAGGCTGGTCTATGCATGGTATGGTCTATGTACATTTTAAAAGTCTACATTTTTGGTTGAAAATGTAAACGTACCTGCAGCTGAAAATTTGCAGTTGACACATTTGAAATCGTTAAAATATCAAAAGACGTTTAAATGGAACTCAAAATACAATAAGTGAAAGAAGTTGAAACGGCAGTTGAAAGAAGTTTATGTGTAAGCACGGAGAGGATTTACAGATACGTTGAGGTTTGTCGTTGTTGGCACATTTAAGACAAAAACTTTAAATTATATTTAAGTATACTATATAAATAATGAAGTATAAAGCACTTTATATTATTTTTGCTACTTTCCAGCCCTGCTCTTTTGTCAAGGGCAGAAACTAATCTATGTGGATTTCCTGTTAATTTACATTAATCTTCACATAGATCTATATTCAAGTCAAATTAAATCCTATAATCACAACAGTCCACTTTCTGCATTCGAGGACATTCACTTAAATTTACAATTCATCTCTTGCCTGTATGGTCTGCTCCCTTTTAAAAGTAAGTTGCAGGTGTTGAATTGATGGGCTGCATTGAAAGTCTTTTCAGTCTTTTATCTCTTTATAATGCAACATAGTCAGTCATGACACCTAACCCAGATAAATACTATAATTATTGCTTCTGCCTCTCACAGCTCACCCGTCTGCCGATTGTCTGTCGTAGCCATCAAGCCTACTCAAACACAGGGAATACACATACCAACACACACACACACACACACACACACACACACACACACAACACACACACACACACACACACACATTTTGATGTGTCAAATCTGTATCCATCATAGCAAGTCAAAGTGAGATTTAGTGACGTGCCCTGGCGGGGTAAGCGCACTGTGGGCGAGTCCATATTATATTGTCTACTGAAGTAGGCCAGATTGTGTTTGGCCAGTCTACCCATCCATCTATGCTAATGCCCTTTCTGCCTCCATAAATTTCTTGAGCTGAACGGGACTGGAGACAGGAGAAGAACATAGGGGGAGGAGAAGGAATGGATGAAGGGGAAAAGTGTGGAAAAGATTTCAAAAAGTAAAAAGAGGGGGTAAATAATAACAACAGACTGAGTGGAAGAAATGGCAGGTAGACTGTGACAATTAATAATGTAATTATTTGTTGGTTCACCATATGTGATAACTACATTGTTATTTCAACATTTGTCAGTGTTTTAAATGAGCAAGCCTGCAGCTCCTCCAGTAGGAGCAATACGGACAAAACAAGATCTAATGGAATAAAACACCATGTCATGTACAGTACATAACAGCAGCAATACTAACAAGGTTCTGTGTTAATTAGCTGGAGGGGGTGAAAACACATGCCTGAGAGGACGCACACACACACACACACACACACACACACACCCCACCTCGATGTAACTTTCTCAGCATTCTCTTATTTTGCCTTTACCACTTTTAAGTGTTTGTTACTATAGCAACAGTGTGATTTATTTCCCAATTAAGAGTTAGTGAACTTGCTCACTTACGACCAGTAATAGCAAGCCTCACATAAATTACCTTCAGGCGTTATGCTGCCCATTTACTGTTAAAAGCAAAGGAATATCACCATCTTGTATCTCCCACACAAGTAAACTTCCGTATCAAGAGTTCACTTCTTTGTGAGTTTATTGTACGAGAACAAATATTCTCTAATAAGTGTGTGTCACATCTAATTGGCAATTAATGTGCTCACTAAAAAGGATGAAATTCAGCGGGCTTCACATCCAATAACAACCTCTTTCATCCATCTAGCTTAAAATGAAGATAAACAATGCACGGATGGATGAGCAAGTCGGCAGGCAGGTGGGAATGTAATGGAATCAATTAGGCAAACACTCGTGATTTATATTCTGTGTTGATAACAAAGAAAGCTTAATTTACTTTTCCCCTCTCACTGATATCATTTGTTTCTAATGTTTATGCAATGATAACATATGAATCCCATTCCCTCTCTAATAAATTGAGCAGTAGTGCCTGCCTTTATATTTCTCTGTGCGTGTACACACATGAATGAATGTGTTTGTGTCGTATATAAAGCAGAGGTGTTAATTAATAACTCTGACTATAAAAATGCTAATACATATATTAGCACTGATTCATACACACAAAGGCCATTTCTGTCTGTATCTGGTTGGAGTAGATTATTCTTTCTGTTTGTACGTGTGTGCAATTTGTATTCATGTTGACCGGAAATATGTTTGCATATCTCTCTGGGTGTGTGGATTTGAGAAAAAAAGACCCTCGCTTGCCTAAGTTTGCAAATGGTTGTCCAACATCCTTCTGTAATGAAACCCCTAGGTTCCTCTTTCTTTCTTTTTTCTATTCCCCTCATTCTCTCCCTCTCTCTTCTCTTGCTCGCTGCAGTGTTTTTGAGAAGTAGAACTCGTCTGGCCCTCATTAATGTCTCCCTGGCATTCGCTTGGCTCTGCATATCTCTGTTCCTCTCCCCAGCCTCTTGCAGCTTCATTCCACATTCTAACCATGCCATCATTGTACGTGCAACACTAGCAGACTTCAGCTGCAATTAGTACCTGTGTCATCACGCATCCACACACACATAGACTGAAGAAGCATTCAGGTCCAGATCTTTTTTGTGCCCAGCACCACTCTTCCCTTCCTTCACCCGTGTAGCCCTTTCAATAATGATGGACTTTTTGGACAATAATTAGACAGACTTAATAAGCATTCAGTTAGTCCAGGGAAACACTGAAATGCCTTGTTCCCTTCAATTAGGCCTTTATTATAAGCCTGTTACCTTCAACCGTTTTGGAAGACTGACACAGCACAGCTCTGTTGGTGTATTATCATATTTTATGACTGTTTAGCCTTGGTCGTTGTGGAAAATAGATTGGGGGTAATGTTGCCTACAGTTTAGGCCTGAATAGCACCACATGAACACTGATCAAAGTTTGCTTCTGATTATGTGATGTCTATTGGAAGCCAGCCAGACTAGGATTGTGTTCTGCACAGTGTTGATAAGTGCTATCTCTTTGTAAACTCTGATGCCATTTTTGGCATTAGCCTGCAAAGGCGACGAATTGTCCCACTGTCCCAGTATCTTATTAGCTCCAGTATGAATCTTTTATTTGGGTCTTAGACAAACCCCTAGACAAAGTCATTACCGTGTTCACTTTTTCAATCTCTTGCTCTTTTCATGTTCCGAGATCACTCCTTTATCCCCGGTGTTCTATTTTTCATCAAAACTTTATCCTCATTCATACCCTCAAACACTCTTCAAACTTGAAGAAATGAGACCCACGTCTCTTGGAGAAAATAAAGGAACTAGGTCTGGGGGGATCACCAGTAAGTTTCTGACATGCAGAATCACCCTTAAGCTGGTGTTGAATGTTTTAGAGCAGGCTGGTCTCTTTTTCTGAGGGGGATAAGACGGCTCTTGTGTCTGCTTGTCCGCCGGGGCTTTGGCGGTAGAGGAGAGGCAGCTACCTGTTCTGCTCTCCCCTCTTATCTCTTCACACTAATTAGAGAGAACTGGGTTTAAACCTTAGTGGGGACACACATCTTCTGACTGCATACAGGTGGGTGTGCATAGGCATATATATTCATCAAAGTGTTTTATGAAGATCCTGTTTCTGTCTTATTGTCTCCAGACACTCATTTTAGGTCAACGTTTTATTAGTAAGAGAGATGCCGGTGGAATAAAATGTGCCAACTCCATGTGCGTGTGTGAGCATGTGAATAGTGTGCAGTGCGGTGGCAAGGCACCGCAAGCGATGATAAGGAGGGGGCTTAAGCAGTGGGCTCTCTAGGCCTAATCACTGCAAGCATTTCAAAGGCGAGAATGCCAATTAAAACTGATAGGGCTCAATATGGGCTTTTGGGCTGCCACAGCGAGGAGCAACACATCCAACATGAAAATCAATCAGCCCCCTGTCTCCTGGTCAGTTGAAGCGGTTTGCCAGCCAGTGATTCAACAGGAGCCTCTGATAAATCTGAAAGATCTACAAGGGGCTGCAGCAGGGGCAAGGGGGGAAAAGACTGCAGTGTCATGGAGAGAAGACAGAGATTTGTGAGTCCCCAATCGTCGTGTGTGTGTGTGTGTGTGTGTGTGTGTGTGTGTGTGTGTGTGCAGGTGTGTGTTGGGGATCAGTGGGCCTGTGATCTCAACTCTACTCTAAAAGTAGGTGGAAAGGTAAGTGAGGGGGACTTTGATATAATATATATGAGGAGGGATGAACTAGAGGGTGTCAGGATGAGGCAATTTAATATTCCAAGCAACTTTCAACCTACTTTATTTCATTTCTCATTCCTAATCCACATCATACAATGATTTGATATAGTCAGTGGACATATAGTCCACGTCAGTCAAGTTAAAGCAATATTGTCCCCATGAGGAATTCTAAGTAATGACAAGAACGCTGTCGGCGCGTCAACATGATACAATCCTTCCGTGATCGCGCACACGCCCCCACCCCTCCCCCACACAGTTACTGGTATGCAAGGAGGACACCGAGGATTAAAAAACATGATGGACTTTTCAGAAGAGGTAATTATCTTCACACGGAGAGAGCTGATTCTTAATTAGCTTTGTAGCAACTCATTTGGCAATGGCTTGGATGCAACGGACGTTCATTAATATCAAAAAGTTCCGCACTAAAGCTTTAAAGAAATGGTTCAACATTTTGGGAAATAAGCTTATTTGCTTAAAAATGAATGAATAAAAATGACAAGATTGATAGCACCAATTCTCATGTCTGTATGCTGACTATGGAGCCAGAGCCTGAAGTCGGTACTTCACATTGCTTACACATTAATGCGACAGTATTAACCATCTAACAATGTCATATATAATAATATATCAGTCATTTTTCTGCAGAAAAAAATGGCCCCTTTCATACTTTTTTTGGGCCTTTTCAGCCTTTAATGGATTTCACGGATTGAGAACAAATTCTCATTTTCTCTCACATTCACACAGTTACACATTCATACCTGGAAGCTGCCTGGAAGCTACCTGGAAGCTACCTGGAAGCTGGAACTGTGGTTGTACTGGGCAGCTTCCAGCTTCCAGGTAGCTGCCTGGAAGCTACCTGGAAGCTGGAAGCTGCCCAGTACAACCACAGTCTGATCTGCTGGTCACTGAGCAGCTCCACTGGAGGGTTTTAAGAGCAGTGGTTTAACTGCAGCACCTCTGCAGTGGTGATGAGGGAGGGACAGTGTCTTTTACTTTCTCCACCCAGATTTTATCCTGTCGGTCTGGGGACTGAACCGGCGACGTAATAATAACTTAGATTATTTTAGCACATTTCATGAAACCCACGGATGCTTGACACAGGTACAGGGGGACAAGGGAAAAGAAAATAGTAGGCCAACACAAACATGGACTGAAAAGGAATAAAAACCAGGCGCTAAATGGAAGGGGGGCGTAATTTAATGTGTGCAACCACATTGCGCATTGTAAAGTTATTTTACGAATGAAATAGACATATTACATACACGAGGGCCAATTCAGGGTGAGTTTTGAATCATTTACAATCCCGTAATTGTCTCCATCTGTTGAAAGCCCGACCGTCGTCTGTCACTTTCCCTTTTAGCTTTTAGATGTTCTTCGTTTCATTTCTTATTTTTCTGTGATGGCCCTGCCCCAGTATCATCCATAACTACAACAGATAACTTCTATAATAAAAATGAAAATACAATCAAGTCTATATAAAGAAATCTCCTTCTCAGGTAAAGCTACCTTCTACCTGGTTGGATACACTAACACAGGCTTTACCAGTGTTACGCTGGAATCTGTGACCCGTCAGAATGTGTTGCTGTAGCGCCGTCTGCCTGCAGAAAATCATCCTGTGACTTTGCGGGGAAAATCGGACCCAGGCAGAGGCATTAATAAAAACTATACAAATTAAAAAATTGCGTTGTTTTCACTGTTAGTCACGTTTGCTGTTACAGGTCATTTATGATCATCAGATGAAAAATTAGACAGTTTCAGAAACATTAAAAAGTAACTTTAAGGATGACTTTCAATGAAGGACTTTTACATGTAATGATGCATTTTTACATTGCTGTACTGGGGTCTCATTTATAAACGTGGCGTACGCACAAAACGGGGCTAAAAATGTGCATACGCCACTTCCCACGCAGAGGTTGTGATTTATAAAAAACAAACTTGATGGGAGAATGCGCGGTCCTCCACGCAAACTCTGACCCATGCGTACGCACATTTTGGAGACAAAATAGGAATTGGCGACGCAGGTGGTGAGGTGGTGAACTGAAGTCAGACTGCAGAAAGTAAATGGGAATAACTATAAAAGTAAAAAAATATATATATATTGATGCCTCGCACATTTTTGCACTCCATATCATCCACGTTACCATGAAGATTAAATCCAGCAGTGTTATTTGCGCTTGTACTGAGTGATAACTGTTCCATAAACACCTCCAACTCAAATCTTAAATAAAAAAAATGTTCTTAATGTTTAATCGACGCTGTCTCGCCGTCACATTGGCCGTTACGGAGCGCAGGAGGAGGAGATGGCCCGACTGCATGGAATATCAAATACCCTACCATTACATAACTGCAGAACACAGTGTAAATAACTAAATATCTGTCTTTAAAACTGTGCATATATCATCAAATGTCAAAGTCTGGAAATACAGCCGTTAAGCTCTCGCGCAATCTTTAACTTTAATGTCCTCGTTATCGGTCCTAACTTTAATACTGTTCATAACAAAACCTGCATGAAGACAAGTGTGTTTGCCTATTAGACTTTCTTTCGTCTTCAAATCATATCTCGGGGTGGGGGATACCACTAGTTGATGCTGTGTTGGCAAGGTGTTAATAATCACAAATTGTTGTAAACATAAATACTGCGGTGAACCCGGGAAATGTTAGACAGCTAAGTGTTTTTTTTTAATAAATATTATATATAATCTTCAACTTTATCACTAAGGCTTGTTTGGATATAATATATAGTTCTGTTAAATCTTATCATATAGGTCTGGTATATCGAAGCTGTCCCTGAGTGCCGTAATGGCTGCCGTTTTGGAAGGTATTATTATATAGATGGTCTATAGATCAGGTTTCCCTACACTGTGCAAGAACAGGCCGACATTGTAAGTCAATTTGCAGCAATTCTTTGAACGTCTGAGAAGTTTTTTGCTTTTTCTCTGCCAGTCATCATGATTCGGTCTAACAACTGCCAGTGTCATTCATATACTGACCAGCATTCACGAGGTGCTTTGCATTGACTATTTATGGTTAAAAATGGGCGTGTACAGGGCGGGATAAGAGGCGGATTCAAGTACGCACACTTGTAGGTAATCTGTGATTTATAAAGGGAACTTTGCTTACAGGTGTGCGTACACACGGTTTTATAAATCTGACTTTTTTTCGGCGTACGTACACTTATAGTAAGTTTTATAAATGAGACCCCTGGTCTTTTACATAAGTAAAGGATCAGAGTGCTTCTTCCACCATTGCAACCTTCTCATCTAACTTTCAGCAAGAAAGCTTAAAATCATATTTCTCAAAATGAAGAACCATTGCTTTAATAGACAGATACAGAAATAGATACATGGCACTGAAACATGATCACACATCAGAAATACAGTTAAAGTGACACTGTATCACAAACAATCCCCCAAAAAACTGACACGCTTCACTTCAGCAATATGTAATCAATGTTATTTTAATAACATATTTAATTGTAAAAGGAAATCAATAAGGATAGTGGAATGGTTGCAAAAATGCACTAAATTAAAAGCTTTAACAAGTATCTCTGAAGAACAGATGTTCCCCTTTAGCGGCGTGTGTACGATTGTTTGTGTGTGTTTAGTAACAGTCAGGGAAAAGAAGCACAAGAATCTGCTGTGGTTTCTTTCACTGTAGTGAAATGCACAGGCTACACAGGAGCTGAATGGCAAAACGAGCATTCCTTGCCACCATCCACAGTATAAATGCTGTAGGTCACACTCTGCCAAGGCAAATGAAGGTGACGTCCAATAACTTGTGATGCGTGTGTGACTGCGTGCTTGTACAGATGTGTGCAAAGGCTAATAGGCTCAGACAAGCTGATAACATATTTCTTGTCATATCGTTTGGCATCATTAACTAATAAAGATTGATTGCCCTTTGTTTTCCATCAATGAGTGTTTGTACTATTGCCCTGCTGCCGTGGTTTGTGTGTGTGTGTGTGTGTGTGTGTGTGTGTGTGTGCGTGTGTGCGCGTGTGTGCGTGCGTGTGCGCGTGTGTGTACAAGAGAGAGACAAAGAGAGAGAGAGGGGAAAAAGGAGTGTTTTTGAAAAGCTCAGGGCTTTCCATGCCACAGACCAGACTCTGGCTGGACCCAACCTTCTCCCATGATGCTTTGCAGGCGGAAATTTTGGAAATACTCCAGGCGGTGGCTAAAAGACAGAGAAACAATTTGATATAGGATGTGCAAAACTGTTACATACACACTTTTTAAAAGATTTTAATGGCCTTTAATTGAAAGGACAATTTGAAGACAGGAGGGGGGTGACATGCATCAAAGGGCCGCAGGTCGAATTCGAACTCGGGGCCCATCCCAAGGCGCTGCCAAGGACTCAGCCTACATGGGGCGCACACTCTACTGGGTGAGCTAGAGGTCGCCCCGTCACATATACATTCATATTCATACACACATATACTGCACATGCAATTTTGAGTGTAATTACCTAGCCAGGTGTTGGCCCAAGTGCAAGTTGGCCTACAATACTTTGTCATCTCGTTTGTCAAATTCTAACATAAACGCTTATAAGTTTGGCTGCAAAATATTAAAAACATTTTAAGGGGTAGTCCACTGATTTTCCACATGAAGATCAGTTTACTTCTAAAATATGTATTTCCCAGTAGAACTCTGCCTGTGAAAATCAGTTGTAAAATGTCTTTTCTGGCTCTGGAGGAAGGTCTCTAACCCTGATGATGTCATTCAAATAATCCTCACGATGTCATTGGCTGGGGCTTGAGACTTTAAATTTGCAACAGGAAGCTTTGTTACACCCGGGGTGTGCAGCTTAAAAGATGTTACCAGTAAGGGGAAGTCTAACGAAAGACACCATAGAGTTACATTATGGGAAATGTAGGATCCAGAATTTTTTGGAGCTTTTGGATTTAGCCAAAAACATCGACAGCTTCTCAGTCCCTCCCCCCTTCCCGCTAAAGCCCAAAATGGTCTCCTAAGCCCCTCCCCCCACAAGAGGGAATGAATGCGTGTGCATGAGCAGTGATTGACACGCAGTTAGACACCGCCCCCCTGGCCCTGATTGGTGCATCTGAACAGGGAGCGGTGGATTTTTGCCAGTCTCACTACAGGCTGTAGGTGGAGCCAGAGGAGCTGGATTTTTTTTTAAATGACCTGCTTCATGTAGTTCTACTGGAACATAGGGTCAGTTTCAGCAAATATGACAGAAAGTTAGTTTTATAAGTCTTACCTACTGCACCTTTAACCTCTGCTGCTTTTATTTTTCATACATCTATCTTTCACAGTTCCCCCCCAACTTCATGAAAGTGCAATATTAAATTGCTGGAGTTCAAAACAAATCAATGTTTTACTATACATGACGTCTGTAAAGATGAACTACAGTACAAGACCTCAAACTCCTACTCATAGGAATCAGCATACTCACAAGTTGGGTTTTTGGCCTTCCACTATCTCCTCTTTGGGGATAGGGTAGAGAGCCTCATATGTACGCTTCTCTCCTGAGCCATGGATGGCGTACGAGTTCATCTTGTTGATTTTGGGAGGGAAGTACGACCAGGGGAGGAGAGCCTCACCCATCCACCTGTCCCCTGTTATCGTAGCATTAAACACCATGGGCAGTTGTTGCTAGAGAAAGAATATAAAAAATAATAAATACTTAAACATCTACCTCAAAGTACTGTCGCTCCGTTGAATAACTCCCTCGATGTCTGCCTACCTGGAATGCTTGGCCAACTCCTGACAGCAATAATATCAGATGCTGCCCATGTCTAAAATGAAGAAAAAAAAAACACAGTTTGTAGTTTATTTAGGACTGCCTAAAAACATATGGTGACATGGATGTTACAACAGCAAAGCTCTGTACTTACGGACAAAACTCAACTTCTAGGTAATTTTCTGTAGTACTATCAAGGAAGAAGGACTCCACAACTGAGGAGAGGATGAAGAAGAAAGATCAGTGAATGAAGAATAACAATCGTTAAATCATTTGAGTCATTTATTTGGAGTTACAGCTTAACAATAGTATGTAAAAATACATAAACGTTCACATAGGATATGAAGAACAGCACACGTAACAGCATTCTCATTATCTACCTAGATTATAATGTGGTTGGTTTCCAATCTAATAAGTAACCGTAATGAGGTCAAATATGTGGGGCTCATTAACCGGAAATCGAACGTACTTAAGGTCAATTAGATAGGACTGTTATTACTCAACCTCATTACAGGGTTTAATTGCTCTGTCACCAAAATAATGATAATGAAATTACTATTATGGCCTCATAAACAGAGCTAGTCCCTATAGTCTCTCCAACCTCATTGGACCATATTCATAATTTTATCTCAGCTTTTAGAGTGGCCTAAAATTGCATCATACAGACTAAATCATGAATGCAATAACAACGTTATAAGTCCAACAGCAACACCAGTACAATATGATGCAATCTATTACAATAGGCCATCAATGCAACCTTTGTGGAGTTTATGAAGTTGTGTTTGAAATAACACTATGGAGTCTGGAAAGATATAATATTAGATAATAGATATAATCAGTCAAAGGAATATATCAACATTTTGGGAAGTACGCTCACTTTCTTTCTTGCCATGAGTTCAATATAAAGCTGGAGCAAAGAGTTAGCTTAGCTTAGCGTAACGACTGGTAACGGGAGAAACCTCAACTTGTCACTTTTACACTTTGCTTTTCATACGGATTAAACAAATATTATTAAACATGCAATTTAGTGAGATTTTGAGGTGCTGGTATAGCCTAGAAATCTAGACGCACCCTAGCAGCAGCAAATGTGATTTGCAGCCAGGGTCAGTCTAGCAACTTGGCTTGCGAGCTGGAAAAACCAAATTCTGGTCAGGCCAATCACGTCGTGTATAGAGTCGCTGGGCGGGCTTAACATAAGGACGGCAGAGTTACGACGGTTCCCTGCTACCTGAAAACAAAGAAGATGGCTGCTGCTGGCGAACAGCGGTCTTTCGAATCAGCTTTAGCCGCGACTCTGGAAGACTTGGAGTTAAGCACTGAAGTCATTCTTAAAAAAGGAAGATGTGTTCGGAGTTTTGCCGACCGGATACAGCAAAAGTTTAATCTATCAACTAGCGTTGCTCTGCCTGGTTGTAGCGCTATCCTATTGCGTGCAGAGGGAATTTGAAAGACAACCGTTTATCCCGCCCCTCGGATTGAGCCCTGCCAATGGTGAGTTCCCAGACCCAACATCTGGATGTGGGTCTGGCTTGTCAGGCTAGTGCTGATAGGCAGTTTTCTAAGATAAACTAAACTAAGTTAACTGTCTGCTGGCTGTAACTTCATGTTAAACAGACAGATATGAAAGTGGTATACAGTAGAGCTTCTCATCTAAGTCTCAACAAGAAAGCAAATATAAAGTTCCCAAAATGTTGAACTATTCCCTAAATGTTTAAGTTATAACATGATTAATTACATTTACATTCAAGTAATACTATTACAACATGTTGGTAGTTAGTATAAAAGGAACTCTATCTGTCTATATGTATTGATTAACACATTCATGAATTTTGAAATAAGATTCGTATATCCATCCATCCATCCATCCATCTTCATCCGCTTATCCGGGGTCGGGTCGCGGGGGTAGCAGCTCCAGCAGGGGACCCCAAACTTCCCTTTCCCGGGCCACATTAACCAGCTCCGACTGGGGGATCCCGAGGCGTTCCCAGGCCAGGTTAGAGATATAATCCCTCCACCTAGTCCTGGGTCTCCCCCGAGGCCTCCTCCCAGCTGGACGTGCCTGGAACACCTCCCTAGGGAGGCGCCCAGGGGGCATCCTTACCAGATGCCCGAACCACCTCAACTGGCTCGTTTCGATGCAAAGGAGCAGCGGCTCTACTCCGAGCTCCTCACGGATAACTGAGCTTCTCACCCTATCTCTAAGGGAGACGCCAGCTACCCTCCTGAGGAAACCCATTTCGGCCGCTTGTACCCTGGATCTTGTTCTTTTGGTCATGACCCAGCCTTCATGACCATAGGTGAGGGTAGGAACAAAAACTGACCGGTAGATTGAGAGCTTTGCCTTCTGGCTCAGCTCTCTTTTACGTCTAACGGTGCGATAAATTGAATATAATACCGCACCTGCTGTGCCGATTCTCCGACCAATCTCCCGCTCCATTGTCCCCTCACTCGCGAACAAGACCCCAAGGTACTTGAACTCCTTCACTTGGGGTAAGGACTCATTCCCTACCTGGAGAAGGCACTCCATCGGTTTCCTGCTGAGAACCATGACCTCCGATTTAGAGGTGCTGATCCTCATCCCAGCCGCTTCACACTCGGCTGCGAACCGATCCAGTGAGTGCTGAAGGTCACAGGCCGATGATGCCATCAGGACCACATCATCTGCAAAAAGCAGCGACGAGATCCCCAGCCCACCGAACTGCAACCCCTCTCCACCCCGACTACGCCTCAATATCCTGTCCATAAATACTACAAACAGGATTGGTGACAAAGCGCAGCCCTGGCGGAGGCCAACTCTCACCTGAAAGCGAGTCCGACTTACTGCCGAGAACCCGGACACAGCTCTCGCTTTGGTCGTACAGAGATTGGATGGCCCTGAGAAGGGACCCCCTCACCCCGTACTCCCGCAGCACCTCCCACAGTATCTCCCGGGGCACCCGGTCATACGCCTTCTCCAGATCCACAAAACACATGTAGACTGGTTGGGCATACTCCCAGGCTCCCTCCAGGATCCTTGCGAGAGTAAAGATCTGGTCCGTTGTTCCACGACCAGGGACGGAATCCGCATTGTTCCTCTTCAACCTGAGATTCGACTATCGACTGAACCCTCCTTTCCAGCACCTTGGAGTAGACTTTACCGGGGAGGCTGTGAAGTGTGATACCCCTGTAATTGGCACACACCCTCTGGTCCCCCCTTTTTTAAAAGGGGAACCACCACCCCCGTCTGCCACTCCTTAGGCACCGTCCCAGACTTCCACGCAATGTTGAAGAGGCGTGTCAACCAAGACAACCCCTCCACACCCAGAGCTTTAAGCATTTCTGGACGGATCTCATCAATTCCTGGGGGCTTTGCCACTGTGGAGTTGTTTAACTACCTCAGCAACCTCCACCAGGGAAATTGATGCCAATCCCCCCCCTCATCCTCCAGCTCTGCCTCTACCATAGAGGGCGTATTAGTCGGATTTAGGAGTTCCTCAAAGTGCTCCTTCCACCGCCCTATTACCTCCTCAGTTGAGGTCAACAGCGTCCCATCCTTACTGTACACAGCTTGGATGGTTCCCCGCTTCCCCCTCCTGAGGTGGCGAATGGTTTTCCAGAAGTACCTTGGTGCCGACCGAAAGTCCTTCTCCATGTCTTCTCCAAACTTCTCCCACACACGCTGCTTTGCCTCTTTCACGGCAGAGGCTGCAGCCCTTCAGTACCTTGCAACTGCCTCCGGAGTCGTCTGGAATAACATATCCCGGAAAGACTCCTTCTTCAGTCGGACGGCTTCCCTGACCACCGGTGTCCACCACGGTGTTCGTGGGTTACCGCCCCTTGAGGCACCTAAGACCCTAAGACCACAGCTCCTCACCGCAGCTTCAGCAATGGAAACTTTGAACATTGTCCACTCGGGTTCAATGCCCCCCAGCCTCCACAGGGATGCACGAAAAGCTCCGCCGGAGGTGTGAGTTGAAAGTCTGTCGGACAGGGGCCTCCTCCAGACGTTCCCAATTTACCCGCACTACCCGTTTGGGCTTACCAGGTCTGTCCAGAGTCTTCCCCCACCCCTGACCCAACTCACCACCAGATGGTGATCGGTTGACAGCTCCGCCCCTCTCTTCACCCGAGTGTCCAAAACATACAGCCTCAGATCAGATGAAATGATTATAAAATCAATCATTGACCTTTGGCCTAGGGTGCTCTGGTACCAAGTACACTTATGAGCATCCCTATGTTCGAACATGGTGTTCGTTATAGACAATCCATGACTAGCACAGAAGTCCAACAACAAACAACCACTCTGGTTTAGATCAGGGAGGCCGTTCCTCCCAATCACGCCTCTCCATGTGTCTCCATCATTACCCACGTGCGCGTTGAAGTCCCCCAGCAGAACTATGGAGTCCCCAACTGGAGCCCCATTCAGGACTCCACTCAAGGTCTCCAAGAAGACCGAATACTCCGAACTCTTGTTCGGTGCATATGCACAAACAACAGTCAGAGTTTTTCCCCCCACAACCCGCAGGCGTAGGGAGGCGACCCTCTCGTCCACCGGGTTAAACTCCAACGTAGCGGCGCTCAGCCGGGGGCTTGTAAGTATCCCCCACACCTGCCCGGCGCCTCACACCCTGGGCAACTCCGGAGAAGAAAAGAGTCCAACCCCTATCCAGGAGTATGGTTCCAGAACCAAGACTGTGCGTAGAGGTAAGCCCCACCAGATCTAACCGGTAGCGCTCCACCTCCCGCACAAGTTCCGGCTCCTTCCCCCACAGAGAGGTGACATTCCACGTCCCCAGAGCCAGCCTCTGCTGCCTGGGTCTGGTCCGTCGAGGCCCCTGACCTTCACTGCCACCCATGTGGCAGCGCACCCGACCCCAGCGGTTCCTCCCACAGGTGGTGGGCCCATGGGATGGAGAGATGTCCGCCACGTAGCTTTTTCGGGTTGTGCCCGGCCGGGCTCCGTGGCAAACCCGGCCACCAGACGCTCGCTGACGAGCCCTCCATCTGGGCCTGGCTCCAGACGGGGGCCCCGGGCTTCCTCCGGGCAGGGTCACTTCATCCCTTCCTCGATGTTTCATAGGATTCGTATAATACTTTTTAAAAGATCACACTTCACTTTATTTATAGATATTTATCATGGAGACAGATAAGCATATACTTGCATGTTTAGGAAGCTGTAGTGCAGTATCATACAGTATTGCCTGAGCGCCTACTTCTTACCCACCTTCATAATCCCAGAGTCCAGGGAAGGGCTGACTGGGGGGCCCAGCAGGAGCTGCCGGGTCATTGAAGAAGGGACCAAACATCTCTATCTTCAGCCCCCCTTGCCCCGGAGAGAAATTGATCCTGATAGGGTCATGATCCACAGGATTGCTATCCCAGGTGTGCTGGATCAAAAACTGCATTTGTGTAAAAGGACTGAAAGAAATACTTAATCAGAATGAGAAACTGCTATGTGACATAATGACACATTGCAGCAATACATTGCAAACTTACAGAGATTCACAGCATAGCAAAATGTGGATAAGTGTCAGAAACTGGAATCTATGAGCTACCCCCATGTTGTCAAAGCTCCAAAGACTCACTGGTTAAAATACTCTCAACTGTGCTCCAGCATGTCTTAATATACACCCTGTTCAGCTCTTTAAGCAGTTTGTTATCAAATCAGATTGCTGATATGCAGTTCTGTTACTCAATAACTTCTCAAGATAGTAAAATGGACTACTTGATATGGAAAACTAGTGAACTTACTTGGTGCCCAGGTAGTTGTTTCAGATTAGACCTTGTTTTAATTCTTGACAACCGTTAAACAAGCTACCCAGAAAACGTTGTTTTTCAACAGAAATACAGTTAGACAAGCATAACCACACTCTTATTTTGTTAGCCAATCATATGACCATTTGGCCAAGTTCTATCTAGCTTATTTTATATTAATACGTTTGTTTCTTTTTCTGATGAACCAGACAAACTCGGCCGGGCGAAAACGTAATCTCTTTCCGTTAAAAAAAAACAACCGTCATACAAATACTCAAACTGAAACATCAAGATTAGATTTGTTGAATTTAATTATCCTTCTCAATACAGTATCCGACTGAAGCTTCCTGAAACGGAGCGGAACTTTTTCACTTTCCTGTTGTACAGACGGAACCAATTCTGCCGTGCACAACCTTCGTTGCTATTGGTTGGTATTTGTTTGCCTCAAAACGGACGGCGGAACCAAAGAGTAATGTAAAAGCCCCACTCATGATATTGTATTTGTAAACTACCACGTCTCAAATAACACATTGATAAAACCCGTAAGTTTCACCTTTCCCTGAAAATGATTTGTGTTGCAAGTTAGCCATTTGTTTAACAGACCAAAAGGTGTAGTTAGCTAGCTAAGCCTAGCTGAGATTGTTTAGCCAGCTAGCTGCCGCGGTAACCACAGATAACGTCAACGCCAGCTACCTTGTTTTTTTGTTTTTTTTTAGCAACTTTGGAACGTCATTGGCGGAAAATATGTGGATTTGAGGCACAGTTTTTAACACACTAAAATATTGCATTGAAAACAACAGTTGCCGTTACTAACGTTAGTGCACAGATTGTACTTGCTTCTAATGTTGAGTTTGAAGGTAACGTTAGTGGTGGTCGTTTTTAACTTGCCAACGCAAACTGTTTTGCTTGTAACAGTTATCCAGGCTGCGCCTTCACCATGGAAGCAGAAGTCGAATTTTTACGCGATCAAGGTAAGAACAGACCCAGGAGGACACACTAGCAGATTGTCAACTTCATCAGAATTGTCCAGCCCAAAGCCGTCTCAAAATCCGTTCAAGGGAAGTTTAGCTCAAGTGTTCAGAATAAGAATAAGAATAATAACAGGGCTGTACATTCAAAATAAGCCACCATGACTGCTTTATCATGACTATATGATCTCTACGCACGCACGCACGCACGCACGCGCACGCACGCACACACACACACACACACACACACACACACACACACACACACACTATTGTAGATCATGCATTTTAAAGTTAATTATATAGAACAGACAAATGTACCTACAACAGTATGGCTATTCTTCATCAATAATCTAGTATGAGACTGCCCTACAGTTCTAAATGAATAGTGAAAATGACATAATTGTGTGGTGCATGACAAGCTCCTTCAGCGCTGATGATGGCTAATAATATATCTTCTTTAAAACTGACAAAAGGCTCAAAATGACCCACACACACATGATAGTTACTCTGCTTTTGTAAATGGATAGTACAGTCAGGCGCATTCAGACAGCATAATACGTGCTTTATCAGGACTGTTGTTCTCCTTTCCTTTCACTGTCAAGGTGCTTATGTGTGCCTGAATCATTTGGCCCCAATAACAACAATTGTGCAACCAGGGCCGATTTGTCTATACTGCAGTGTTTATTTGATATGATCTAAGATGTTCATCGCAGTGACAAATCCAAGGAACCTCATGAACTGTATATCTTTTTGATGAAATGCTTTTACTCCTCTGCCTAAACGTAGGACTACATTTTCAGACTGAAAGGCTGGATTAATTAATGCCTGCTCTATCCATCTATCATCTTTGCTGCCAGTGCCTTCTTACAAGCGTGTTCTTGAAATTCATGCATGGCCTTGCTCTAATTCCCTCTTTTCTTTTTCTTTTTTTAAAGTTTTGAATAACTTTGAACTGTAACTAACCTCTAGCCTAAACGGTGACCGCTCTCAGCAAAACTGCAAGCAGCAAACACAGTCAACAATTGCTGGATCTGTTCTTGACTAATCAGATACTCAACTACAGATTTAACATGCACTTCTAAGATGTTTGTAATGCTGTCTGCTATTCTGCTATATCTAATAGTTGAGTGCTAGTGTTTGGAAATAGGACCCTATTTGTGAAAATTAGCATTTTCAAAATAGCCAAGTTTGGTGGGGAAACTTCAACTATGAAATGTGGAGCCATTTGTTCGTGTGTGTGTGTGTGTGTGTGTGTGATTTCAGTCCACAGATTAAATTCTGCTCTCAGTCAGTATCAGTATGGGCACGGGACTCAATCCACATCATCTCAGGTACAAAGACATCTGTAAATATCTCTATAAAAAGATTCAGCTTATGATTTGGTATCTCCAGTAAACAGCTGGTATGCGTTTGACTTTGTTAGGACATTATTTGACAAGATATACCATACACATATGGACATTTTGAGTATTTAGTAGAATTAGAGCTGGGCAATATATCGATATTATATCGATATCGTGATATGGCATAAGTGTTGTCTTTTCCTGGTTTTAAAGGCTGCATTACAGTAGAGTGATGTACTTTTCCGAACGTACAAAACTGTTTTATTATTTGCCCTTACCCACTTAGTCATTACATCCACGTCACTGATGATTATTTATCAAAAATCACACTGTGTAAATATGTTGTGAAAGCACCAATAGTCAACACTACAATATCGATATCGAGGTATTTGGTCAAAAATATCATGATATTTGATTTTCTCCATATCGCCCAGCCCTAAGTAGAATTAGCTAAAACTGGACACCCCATCATGCCAAACCTTCATATTCTGCATTTGTGCTCATCAGGTTGAGGAGGCAAGACGCGCAGAGTCTCCTACACCTTGGATCTCAGATAGAAGGTCAGACAGGCGCAATTAAAGTCTTTCTTGTATGACAGTCAACACATTCTTGTTACAAGCCCGAGTTATGAGGACACCAACCTCATGTAGATATGGGTGCACTGGGGAGCAAAAACGTTCTTCCACAAGTGACATGATTATTCATCCTTGTTGCAGCATAATGGCTCCGCTGATGGCGGAGTACGATCGGCACATGGATGAAATGACTGAACAGCTGCAGAGATACCAGGTGAAAAACACTGAGACACAAATTCAATTCGGACAGTGAAATTAAATATTGGAGAATCTCACATATTACATGTCTTGACTTACAGACATTATAAAGTAATGGGATGCATACATTTAAGTTCTTGGAATATGCCACATTGTGTGAAAAGAAAGCCCAAAACTTGATAAGCTGGAGCTGAGTGAATGTCATTTGAACTGAGTTGGTTTTAATGAGTAACTTGTGGCTTCTCTAAAGAAAAGAAAGAAAAAAAAAATCCAGACTTAAATTTGAATACAGGTGCCCTAAAATGTATCAGGACGTCCTGACAAATTAATGACACTCTGTGTTGGTCTACTTGTTTAATTCAACAGGGGATGATGACAGATGTCAAAGTGAAGTTGGAGAGGGTTGTCAAGGAGAATGAAAGGTAGAACAATTCAACTGGTGTCAACATATGGAGAGTAGATACACAACATGAGACAGAAGCATTCACTTAACATCAATAAGCATCAACCAAACCTTTCTGTCGTTAGAGATTTCCTTTGATAATATCAGATATGTATTGGTTTTCTAACCTTCATTATTATACATTGACTGTATTATGCTATGCTTGTATTTGTGTCCCACCAAACATAAGGTAACAGTGAGTAGTAGTCGAGTAGATATGTTAGTTTAGTTCTTTGTTGATAATCAAGGCATCTTGACCATTTACTGTACACAACTGTCAAAAAAATATATTTTTTTTTATTTTTATACAATATCAATATCAACCCTCACCTTTACCAGGCTGCATGCGGAGTTGAGGGACTCTGTTGAGAAACAGCTTCACGCCCTGCCGGTGGCTTCGGGAGTGAAGGGCAGCACCCTGGAGGAGGAAGCAGTCATCAGAAATCTCCAAGAACAGGTCCAGCTCTGTGAACAGGTCTGCATATGTCCATAGGTAGTCTCGCATTGCCAGACCCACCTCCACTGCGGAGGAGTTTAGTAACACGTTGGAGCTATTAACTGACAATAGCAACAACTACAGTTGGTCCTCGTGGCTCCACACAGCACGGCCCTTTCATTTTGTGGGGACTTCTTCACTTGCCGACACAATAGAATGTGAATAAGACAATTTAAGCTGTTCTCTTTTACCGAGTCTAGCTGTTGTCAACGCTGCTGTTGTCTGTTCTACACTAGGTTATATCCTGATTCAGGCTCTGAATGCACGGAGATGTAACACAAAGTAAGTAAGCAACATTTCATTTAGCGTGTCTGTATATTTGTATGTATATTTGTTTAGGAGCGGTTGCAGGCCATGGAGCTGTGGCAGACCGCAACCCAGGAGCTGGACCGCCTCCAGCAGACCTACCAGAAGACCGTCTCAGATGGACAGATCCACGATGCTCATAGGCAGCAGCTCAAGGTTCAGCATTCCCACATTAACATGCAGAGCCAGCACATGATTGGCAAATCAATGTTTCACCACTAGATGGAGACATTCTAATTGAAATGAGGTTAATTAGAGCAGCTTAGCCTCAGTCAATGCTTGATATAAGCATGAGGTAATTACAAGCAGTTCATTTTTATTTAGTGCCTTTTTTTCCGTCACAGGATCAGCTTGTTCAGTTCCAGCAGCACACACACAAACTCCAAATGGCCAATCAGAAACTGGAATCGGTAAGTGACGGTTAATTAAAAGCATGTTAAATTATTGCCTCCTAATTAGCCATGGGATCGAAATGCTGTGCACTTCTACGAAATTAACGCTGCTCCCGTACTTAATCTTGTAACTAAATTTATCAGTTTCTAAATCACTCTGGTAGTTAGCCAGAACTGTCAGCTTGCTCGGTAATCCTTTAACTACCAGCACATACTGTCTGTCTGTCCCTCTCTCTCTCTCTCTCTCTCTCTCTCTCTCTCTCTCTCTCTCTCTCTCTCTCTCTCTCTCTCTCTCTCTCTCTCTCTCTCCCTCCCTCTTTCCCTCACCCACAGTCACACATAAATACACTCAGCGTCAAACTGTTTAGGCTCTATTTAGACAGTTATCTGACAGGCTCAACGTTTGGAGCGTGGCGAATAAGGCATACAGAATATCGTGCATATATTTATTTACATACAAACCCATGCACACACATACACATGCATGCCTGCTGCTTACTTAGGCCACAATTCAGTGTGGGAAGAGACAGTAATACTATATCTCGCAGATGCATTTTTAATGAGAGGGCAAGCCTTGGGCATTCCCTTCTCTGACTTCTCATACAAACAGCCTTTTTCAGTTGCTGTAAAGTTGATTGGCTTTGTAGCCATGAATGACTGACAGTCTCCTTAGGCTTTGTTCTGAAAGGACTTAGAAAGCTTTGAGAGATAAGTTTCAAGGGAAAGTTGGTTTATGAGCTAAGGTTCAGCGTGTGTGTTTGGAGTCATGCCACACACATGGCATTCTTGTCTCTCTTGCCACACACAGACTAGCCAGCAGTTCCTGAAGACGGTGACAGAGCAGAGCACAGAAATGGAGGAGCTACACAGCCAGCTCAGGTAACTAAATACATCAGAGATTCAACATGGCTGCTGTTAGAGGTCTTGCTCTGTAAATGTACTCTGTGAGGTTACACATATGTTTAAGTTTTTAGTTAAAGGAATAGTTCGACAAAAAAGTTTGGAAAAAAAGGCTTATTGCTTTCTTGCTGAGAGTTTGATGAGAAAATCCATACCACTCACTATGTCTGTACAGTAAATTTTAAGCTACAGCCAGGACCCGCTTAGCTTAGCACAAAGACTGAAAACAAGAGAAAAAAAGCTATAGGTTTGGGTACTGAAACCCGGTGCTAATACGGCACTAGATGACTGGTATTTTACTACTTTACTATTACTGGCAAAGACAGGAGAAACCAACAAACAACATGGTGCGTTCAATTGCACTTCGTAAGTTCATGGTGGATTCAAGTGCACCTCAAGGAACTCAAGCTGTTATTGTAAAGTACCCTTTTGCCATCTAGTGGTTCTTTTTTGTTATTTAACATCAGTTAACTAATGAAATAAGTCATTATTACATTTTAAATTCATTATTTAAATTTGACCAAATGGCCTTGGCAATAAACAAGCCGTTCTTTTATGTCGCCAACGGCCGTTTTGGGCTCTTCTGTTTTTTCTTCTTTTTTTTAAAGTATCGGTTTAGGCACCATTTAGGCACCAACAACGTTTTAAAAATATCGTTTTAGCACCAGTATCGGAAAAAGCCCAAACGCCCACTAAATCCACCTGAAAACACCTCCAAAGCTCACAAGTTAACATATTGCATCAAATTTGTTTAATCCAAGAAGAAAGTGAATTGAATGTATTTCTGAAAATGTCTAACTATTTTGTATTAACCAAATAAGGTGACTATGAAGTCAAGAAGGCAGACAGGTTTCTATGTTGTTATATATGCTTGAACTGTCCTCTTGGTGTAGGCAGGCCAAAGCTGAGCTGAGGATGGCCACAGCCAAAGTGGATGAGATGACCAAACTGCTCCAGAATGTCCAGGACCAGATGCAGAGACGGGTGAGAGAAGATAAATCAATAAAAAATACACAGATAAAAATATATATATATATTAGGGCTGTCAAAATAACGCGTTCATTTCGATTAATTAATCTGAGTAAAGATAACGCGTTAAAAAAAATTAACGCAGATTAATCCATTCCATATTGAGGTTTGACCCGGAGCCGTTCTAGCCACCATTGGACTGTAAAATGAAGGAGGGAGACGAGATTGTTCTGCCTGGATCATTAATTGGAACACTTACTTTTTACTTTAATGTCACCAACTGTTGTTTAGTACCCTTTTTTTTTTCTTTTTCTTTTTTTACTTTCTTAAAAAGTATCGGTTCAGGCACCGTTAATTATGTATGCAATTAATTTCGATTAATTAATCACAGAGTATGTCATTAATTAGATTACATTTTTTAATCGATTGACAGCCCTAATATATATATTAGGGCTGTCAATCGATTAAAAAAAATATATATATATATATATATATATATATATATATATATATATATATATATATATATATATATATGCAGAAGAAAATTGGTAGTCCACCTAATGGGAATGGGGAACACCAGTTAATTAATTTTTTTAATAAATATAACATTTAACTGATGTTGTGGGGATTGTTTGCCTTGGGCATCCCTATGTGCTATTGTGGCCAGCGTTAGTCATTATTTTGAATATTTTATGAACAGCATAATGAATCCAGTTAATTAAGAAAAAATAATCATGAGACGTGTGTGTATATGTTTAGGAGGAAGAAGTGGCAGACGCTCAGGTCCGAGAGGACGCAGCAGACAGACGGCTCCAACAGCTTCAGGCGGCCTTGAGCCAGCTAGAGGCCAGGTGAGCACGGGTTAAACTGCTCCTTCACCTGCAATCCCATTTCACCCTTTTCTGACCCTTTTTGTAGAAAAGTTTCATTCATTTAGGAAACGTATGCGGCATTGTGAAACGGAAATTGTATCAAATCTTATAACTAAATTGTTAAGAATTTCAGCTTGTTTTACAAATGGGTCACTCGACATGATCACGCCACATTCTGTGTTTCAAGTTGACCTAACATACTGTATATACTGTAGCAGGAGCCCAACACCAGTAACCAACTTCAGAAAGAACAGTCACTGAGCTTTATGGAAATATTTGCGATGTCTGAATGCGTTGGGAAGTCATGGAATTTAACATCAAAATGATCAGCAGTTCCCTGTCCTTTGCCCCTTGCTGCTGGTACTCACTCCTTTTTCTCAAATGCCAGACTAAAGGCTGCATCTCAGGAGGCTGAATCAGTTCGCAGAGATCAAACTGTGTGGGAGAGAAAGGTGGGGGTACTCCAGGCACGTTGTACCACCCTAGAAGAGGAAAAGTATGAGGCCCTGGCCAAAGTTCGTGAGAGTGTTCAGGTGGCTGAGGAGGCTGCATTGCAGAAGGACCAGGTGACTGCAGTCACTGTCTTTGTCTCTTCCTTTCTGTCTCTATCCCTTCCCCATTTTTTGCCTTTTTCACTCCCTGAGCCTTTCCCTTCAATCTGTTGCGCTGCAGGATCCTCTGACAATCGATCCTCTGTGTCCACATCCTTTCAGCACTCATGTGTAGCTGTGTCTGTCTTTACCCTCTCCCTTCAGGCCCAGTTAAGAGAGAAACAGAAGATAGAGGAGCTGGAGAAGACAAAGGAGGCCATCAAACAGTTAATCCAGGACGCTGCAGTCCGCACCAGAAAAGAGGTGCAGAGTAACTGAATGGCTTTCTGAACAAGAACTGCTGGGCTGTTTCTAGTAGATATAGTACTGAAACTTCATGAAAACAGTCTAGCTGTTGGAATAGGCTTTGCAATCTAGAAAATATCTCAGAATCACTAAATGCCCTCCATGTAATTTGCTGCACGTTTGACTAAAATCTCCTTTTATGCTACCGAATGTATTGCATCATTACTTAAAAGATAGAGCCAACTCTATATTTAAGTTCTTAAAAATGAATATCCGTTAAAAACTACAGAAACCACTGGAAGAGGCACAGCCTGTCTGTACTGATGTACTAATCCTTCCTAACCTCAGTGGGGGATATTGATTAATGCTCAATTAATGGGTCTTCTTCATGAAGCCCTTCAACTGTTTAAATCCTCTTAATGAAGCCTAGTATGACTGCAGCGCTGGCTTTCATCTTAGTCCCTGGCTGGCCTTCAACGAATGATTTTTTTTACTGTGGATGTTTGACTATATGTCAATTGGAGACCTTCCCTTGCGTTTGCCTTTTTACCTTCCAGGACATTTTCTTGGAGGTTGAGTCAGAGGTTGAGGTTAAACACTGCAGCCTAAGGCAATTTTTATTTATTTTTTTTTTTTTTACCTCAGGCTTACTTGAAGATTTAAGTACCACTCACAGTTATGCACGAGGGTTAACATTTCCCAAAATAGAGGTGTGTCCAGAGTGTTCCACTATCCTGACTCAGAGCACCTGTACCTTCAGGAGTTTGACCACTAGCAGTGCTATGGAGCAGTATTTTTCAGGGTTATCCCTATTTTCTAAACATCGAAAGCGACACAAAGTCCTGCTGACGGTTTACACTATTCCGAAATGCAGCCTTGTTCATAAAGAAATGGGGTACGTTTACAGATGCCCTGTTGAGTTTCCTTGTAAAGAAAAATGTGAGAACAAATAAAACGATTAAAAACAGAGCTACTAGTGGTCAAAAACTCCCCAGGGTACCTTAAAGGAAGTTGCTGAAGAATAATGAGTGAATTCAGATTTCTTAGGGTTAGGGTTAAGACCCTCTCTTTTCCTGTTTTCTCAAACTGTCAAATAGACAAAGAATGCAATTTTTTTTTTTTTATTGAAATCGTAGGTCAATAAATACATTACAAAGTTCCTGCTAGATGTTTATATGCATCTTGCGCTTTGTTTTCATTATATATTCATACATTTTACTCTCTGCTTTTTCACACATTATTTTCATTTCCTTTATTCGTCTGCTTTTTATAAAATATGCACAGTCAAAGCAAAAGTCTGAATACGGTAGCTTTCCTCACACACGTTTTGGCTTAACCTTTGAACTTAAGCTGTTTAGTCAAGTCACCAACTCAAGTAGCTACTTTGTGCGTCTAATTAAAGTTACTGTCTATGACTTTTTCCTTGACAGGTGGATAATGTGCGCAAGCAGTGCAATGTTCAAATTGACCGTATGGCCGAGGAGCTGTCTGCACTGCAGCTGGTAAGAACCTGCCCCATTAAGGACAAATCCCTTTCAACATTAAACTAAATCCCTTCTGCTCGTGTGTTTCATTGAGTCTGACTCTCCTTGTTCTCTCTTTCCACCTCTCTCAAGGAGTGCGCAGATAAAGAGTCTCAGATTGAAAGGTCCCTGCGGGAGAGAAAAGCTGTAGAGGAGGAGCTGGAGAAGGTATGTGTGAAAGCGCAAGAAAGACGCTGGCAACGCCAGCTCCAGAGTTCTGATAGTGTTTGATTGCATGGTTGTACACCTGTTTTTCTTTTAGGTGTATAAGGAGGGCAGGGCAGAGCCAGAGTTCAGGAAGATTGATGCCCTTCACCAGAGGTGTCTAGATGCAGAGAGGATAAAGGAAGACATTAGCCTCACTCTGCAAAGCACACAGAACAAACTGAGGAAGATGGAGATGGAGTAAGTGTAACTTAGCATTGTAGGTTTACTCTTCGCTAATTTGAATGTAGCACATTCACGGCAGTAGGCCTGCACCGTTAATCGTTATAAAATCGCGATCTCGATTCACCCTGTTCACGATTACATTTTTAAATAACTTCGATTGTTTTTTTTTATGACTTCGATTCTCACTTAATTTTACGATCATCACAAAACGCTACTACTTTCTTCAGTGAGTTTTAAACATAGACTGTATAAAAAAGGTTTCAAAGTGCTCCCAAGCGCTGCAGTGCTCTCCCTTCTCTTCATTGAAGCCTCTGTGTTGACAGGCTTGTGGTGATACGCAATGTGCTATAGGTGCCAAAAACAATCTGTTTGGTACTGCCAATTTGTTTTGTTTTGTCATGGTTCTTGTGTGCAATAAACGTTACACTTTGTGAGAAAAAAAATCGTGGCAGAGAATCGTGATATCAATTCTAAGCTAAAAAATCGTGATTCATATTTTTCCCCGAATCGTGCAGGCCTACATGGCAGGCACGTTAAAGCTCTCCACCTTAACGCCAATCCTTCTCACAGCAGCAGGGGGAGTGGCTTCATCTGCTGACAATAATGATGTTTGTATAAAGAATAACATTTTGTCCGCTTCTTTTTTTTGTCTTTCTCACCCCCTTCCTTTCCTGATCCATCCGTCCGACCGTCTGTAGCTACAGTGAGGAGCTGTCGCGTTGCCAGGAGGAAGTGGGGCGGCTGCAGGGCTCGCTGGCTGCGGCCCGGGACGACTGTGTCAGCGTCAGCGAGGAGCGTCTCCAGCTGCAGCAGGAGAACCTGCAGCTACGCAGGGAGATGGATGAGCTGCGCAAGGCCTCCCTGCTGGTCCAAAAGAAGGCCAAACAACAGGTAACCCAGTGATCAATGGAAAAGGAAGGAAATAAAGGAATAGGCACGTCAGGCACTCACACGTAGTGGAGCAGGAGTAGCGCAAAGCAGCCACTTGTGCCGGACACCATCCATCATCGTCCGCTTTTCTGGGGTCGGGTCGCGGGGGGCAGCAGCTCCAGCAGGGGACCCCAAACTTCCCTTTCCCGGGCCACATTAACCAGCTCCGACTGGGGGATCCCGAGGCGTTCCCAGGCCAGGTTGGAGATATAATCCCTCCACCTAGTCCTGGGTCTTCCCCGAGGCCTCCTCCCAGCTGGACGTGCCTGGAACACCTCCCTAGGGAGGCGCCCAGGGGGCATCCTTACCAGATGCCCGAACCACCTCAACTGGCTCCTTTCGATGCGAAGGAGCAGCGGCTCTACTCCGAGCTCCTCAAGGATGACTGAGCTTCTCACCCCATCTCTATCTCTAAGAGAGATGACCGAAAGAACGAGATCCAGGGTACAAGCGGCCGAAATGGGTTTCATCAGGAGGGTGGCTGGCGTCTCCCTTGTGCCAGACACACTGCACTATAATCAACCTGTCAATAAGGTGCTAAAATCTTCAGTCAAGGGCTTGTCTTTTTCCTCCCACACACAGACCTGTTCCTTTTTTGAAAGAAAAATTGATAGTTTTTGCTTCTACAGAAGTCTGTTTTTAAAATCATGTTATTCGATAGGACAAAACAATTTGGCCGCCCAGTCTGTGAGTGCTACATATGGTTTCATACCCACATCCAATTTTACACCAGTCTCTATCAATCTATAAATTTTACACTTGTAGCATTCGTTTTTGCTGGTATTTGGTCATACACCGAAACTTTGGACAAATGAAAACTTTCACCTGCTGTAATGATGGTGCTAGATGAATAGTCAGAGGATCCCTTTAGAGACACTGGAAACTGGCATGCAGTGAGCACAGTCTAAGACAGGAGGGCTCTGCAGTGGATCATTAAAACCTCCCGGAACATCATTGATACCCATCTATATCGGTGAGACGGGGGTGCCTGCGGAAAGCCTAAATTACATTAAAAGACAATACCTACCCCATCACCTGCCTGTTCACCCTGCTGCTATCTGGTAAGAGATACAGAAGTATCCGCTGTGGTACCACCAGACTAGAATGAGAATAAATGAACCTTGGGGGGAAAAAAAGTAAATATATTGTAGTATGAGACGATTGTGATTGGTTTAAAGAAATGGCAATAAACCAGAGCACGTTTTCTCCCGTCCCGGAATGCTGTCAGGACTAGCCAGACCTTCCTCCCCACATCTAATTAAATGGATTTTAGACCAGAAAAAAATGATATCCACCCAACCTCACTCTGCTGCTCTCCCCCCAAGCTGTCACAGATGGAGCAGGAGTACAGCCTGAAGGAGCAGGGACTTGACGCACGCGTGCAGGAGCTGGAGGAAAGCAGCCGGAGCTCCAGTGTTGATCTGACGCGCCTCCTTACAGCACAGCAGAAAAGTACCCAGCGCTGGAAAGAAGAGGCCAAGAACCTTGTTCAGGCCTTCGAGACTAAACTCACAGGCCTCAAGTAAGAACTCGTAAAGGCAGATTTAACATCACTAAAGAAGGAAAAGATAGACGCAAAACCTTCACTGAGAAATGTCCCCAGGGACTAAAAGGTTTACGGTTTAAAGCCTTAAAGGAGAACTCTGGCCAATTTTTACATTAATCTTGATCGCTATAACTATGCTAGTACTGTCGATAGAAAAAAAAAAAACGAGCCAAATCGGTGTTAGTAACACGGAGCTGCTGCAGCTACGTGCAGAGCTCCAACTTAGCTGAAACGGCAGTTGTGGGGGCATGATCTAAATAGTGCCTTTGTGCATCTTCACAGACACAAAATACAATTTAAAATGTCTGTGCAACATGAACAGGGCCCTTACGTGACAACAAGATGCGTTTTCAACTCAGACATCCTGCTAGCTGCTTAGCTGCCGTCTGGGATGAGTGTATTCAGCCAGGCTTCGGGGATGATCATCACGCAGCAGTTCCGCGTTGTAGTTGTAGCTCATCCATTTTGTGTGCGATCGATCTGATGTTGGTGAGCAGGAGTCCTGGCAGTGGCGATCTGTGTGGTAGTTCCCTTAGCCGGGCCAGCAGGCCCAACCGGCATCCTTGCTTCTCCCTGCCTTCGTCGCGTGCCGCGGCCGACAACAATCCACCGAGCGCTCGCTGTTCTGGCCATGTCCTCCGACCTTTAAAATAGAAAGGAACCATACACTAAAACCATTAAATAAAAACAAATGTCCTACTCTAACAACATCTGTCACTTTGACTTTGCAGGTTTTTTTCCTTGTGTAGATCAACGTAAAGCAATGTAGTGCTCAAAAAGAGCATCAAAATGTATCTTCCAATGATAATCTGTCTAATGGAAACTAGTGGGTAAACCGACAGACTGCAACAACAATATAATGTGATACAGTTTAAAATAAGAGTGTTTAATACAATACTCTTTAAAGTTAATTACAATACATTCGTCTGGTGCTTGCCTCTTAGAGTTTTTTTATTCTATCAGTTTTATCACAAACAGTGGATCAAAGACTAAGCAGCAACAGCTAAAGTGGAACAACAAAGATTTCGATCACAGTTGAAACAAACATTGACTTACCACTTGAAGTTGTCTTTCCCCTCAGCGACAGCTGTACTACACTGAGACCTATTGGAAATATTAAGCATGTTGAAACACTCGAAAATAAAGCTTTGTAAATGCTTTATCCCCGGGAGAAGTGGCTTATCTCGCTTTTTTTCTGTCTACTTCAGGGCAGAGCTGAATCGGCAGAAGCAGCGTTCCTACGAGCTGGAGATGCAGCTTGAAACTGACCATAATACTGTTGCTGAGGTTTGTGTAACACACACACACACACACACACACACACACAACACAAACCTTGCAGCTTGATTTAAAGTACAAGGGAGTTTAGTGTAAAAGGAAGATGAAACCGTGAGCAATTCTTGCTTTCCTGGTCTAAGAGGAAACGTAAGATGTTTGTCATGCCCTGTAGCGATCTATGCTGTTCAGGCCTGTCCAGCTGCTGTTGGCCTCTGTACACGTCAGGCCTCCTTTGTAACAGTGTGCTCAGAAAAGCAGCTACAGACAAGAAGCAGGAGGCATTTTACTAGAAACCTGCAACATTAGCGCCATAAGTGCCAAGCAGCCTTACATTAACAGTTGGGGAAAGTTAAAATGTAGGCCGTCCATACTATGGACTTCAACAGGATATTGAACTGTCATACATTTACTGCATAAATGTGAAATAATAAATATTTAGGGGTGAAGTCATGTTTATGAGAATGATGGGAGCTGGCACAGACAGACTGTGAGTCTTGTGCCCGGTCTAAGGATCAGAGAATGTGTTAGGATGATGAACTAAAATAAGTTTGTTTTCTTTAGTAGAAAAGTAGTGGTACTAACTAATAAAGTAAAGATTAACTCACAACGTCTGCTTATTTATAAATGCAGAGCCCACATCTATTAACAACAGCCTGAAAAAAGTATGTCTATGTGGAAAGTGATACATGCACCATATGTTCCTTGGTACTTAAGTGCTTTGAAAACAAAAGCTTAGTGAACGTAGTGACTTTTAGTTGTTTGACAACATGCGACTTAATTGGTATGTGTTTGTTTGTGCAGTATGAGAGGCAGCTAGCAGAGTATCAAGAGAAGACGAGTCTTCTCCAGAGACGACTGACACAAGCTGAACAAAAGGCAACCACTGCTACACAACAGGTATGGCTACTCTTGGCTCTTACATGGGGAGATATGTCTTATTCCAGTTCATGTGTTATCTGATTGAATACTGACATTATTTATGTGTTATGCTGGGGGTTTTTTTAACAGCTGAATTTGTTGGCATCACAGCGAAGAAAAACTGCCATGGTGGATCCAGAGACTCTCTAACAGTAACTGTCACTGTGTTATAATTTTTTATTTATTTTAAAGGAAATAATCCCATTGAGAGTCAGAATGTCTTTTACAGTATGCTAGTATTATAACGTAGCCATGTGTGTTTAGAGCATGTTGCTCCTTTTTGTAAGTATGATATCAACATTTTGGCCATTTGGTTAATAAATGGCAACATGTTCTAATTTTATACACTAATGTTGTTTGTCTGAGGTTTGGTATGTAAATAAACTTTATTATAACAAAATAAACACCTTCAAAATACACCATGGTCTTTGTTGTGTGTGTGTATATACTGTAGGTGCATGATTTAATGGAAATCAAGTGCTTTTGTCAAACAGCCAGGGGGCGAAAACAAACTCTGGGGTGAAAACCTATTTAATACATTGAGGGTATCACTGAAACTGTAAAACACAAACCCAGCAACGTGTTTTTGTTTGGCTGCGTTGCATGCCGGGAGATAATTATGTTGCTAGGAAACCGTAAACTTCAGCTCCATAGACATAACGTTAAATGTCTATGCTCAGCTGTAGCCAGCTAGGTCAGCAAAAGTTACGGTACATTAGCTTTATCGATAGTTAAAAACGTTGGCTAGCGTTAAGCCATATCTAAAATATTTCGAAGCTTAATATTTGATACGGTAGCCAGTTTGCATATCTCTCGAAGACCATGCTTACTCAATAAGACGAAGTGACGTTACACAGATAGTAGCTAGCTAAGCAAGTTGAATAAAGTTTGCCAACGGTAAGTTAACGTTAATTAACGGGAGTTCGTTAGCATTAATTAGCTTATGTTATCTTTAACAACAGTTAAGTTACCTTGTCCACAATTGCTTTATGCGTATTGTTGCTTAACGTTACTGTGTGTATTGTAACTAACGTTAACGTTAACGGTAGCTAGCTCTGATATAAATGATGTGGAAAAAATGTGTGGAAATGTGCTGACACAATGTGTACCACAAATTGGGTTAAGGGTCCGCAATATTTGACTTGAACTTAGCTAGCTAGCTAAAGTTAACGCTACTTAAAGTAATAAAGTTGCGTAAATTAAAAAAAAATCTTTATATCACTATTTTGTCTGATAAAAAAAAACCTCTTGCTGACGTTACTAACGTAACGTTACTACTAATGCTAACGTTACATTCCAATGGATTCTCCTCTGTGCTGCTGACCCAGAGTCTGTGCGAATACATGCCATGGCCTCTGCATCTCCGAGGGCCTCTCTGCTGAGCCTCCCTGGTCAAAGCAGGGAAAATGATTCCAGAGGTAGGCCAAGCTAATATGCAAATGGGTAGTTATGTCTTACGTGTTAGACAGTATAGCCAACAAGCATTGGTTTGTCAACTCTTAATTCAATGTTGACATACTGTCACAGAGCGGCTGCACAAGCTCCCTGAACTACAGAGCTCCACCATCCTACCAAGGCCTACTGTCCATGTTCAAGACACACAAGTGAGAATGAGACAATATGAAATACCATCTACTGTACAACCAATTTAGTACTCCCCACTCTTCACTATTAATATAATCAGTCAAAAAGTAATTACAGTATGCAGGTGTGGTTCTTTTGTAAATGTCAATGTCTTCCCCCTTATCTAGGCCTTGCTGAATAGGCGTGTAACACGGAAACAACCCAGCCTCCACCACTTAAAAGCCCGTCAGCAGATGTTTTTTCCAGGCTGGTACACTCAGTCGCCTTCATCTCAACAAACAGAGCCGCCACACAGGCAGCGTCAAAAATATCCCGTCCACCTACCTCCTCTGCAATCCACGACCAAGGTCAGTGACGAGAATAAGCATTGCTTTAAAGATGTCTCTAGCGCGTGATGGGCAGGTTTCCCAAAAGTATCTCTACAATTAAATTCTTTTATGAATCTAAAATAAAGGCAAATCCAGGCGGGTACACCCAGTCAACTTCATCTCAACAAACCGAGCAGCCACACAGGCAGCGTGAAAAAAAAGATCCTGTCCACCTACCTCCAAGGCAATCCAGGAACAAGGTCAGTGATGAGAATAAGCACTGCTTTGAAGATGTCTGTAGTGCATGATGGACAGGTACCTCGAAAATATCTACAATTAGATACTTGTATACATCTACAAAAAAACAAACAAGACTACCATTAAAACTGTGGCAAAAGTATCAAGCTTCCAGGCTCACCTGCCAGTCTAATTAACTGGTGACTAAATGTAGTGTAATGTTAAAAGGGAAAATCAGGCTCTTCAGGCAGAAGCTTGACAAAGCCTTTGGTAAAGGCTCAATTTAGGGCTGCAACTAATGATTATTTTCATAGTGGATTAATCTGTTGGTTTTTTTCTTGATTACTCGATTAGTTGTTTGGTCTCTAAAATGTCAGAAAATGGTGAAAAATGTTAATCAGTGTTTCCCAAAAGCCCAAGATGATGTCCTGAAATGTCTTGTTTTGTCCACAACTCAAAGATATTCAGTTTACTGTCACAGAGGAGAGAAGAAACTAGAAAATATTCACATTTAAGAGGCTGGGATCAGAGAATTTTGACTTTTGTCTTTAAAAAATTACTCAAACCGACTAATCGATTATCAAAATAGTTGGCGATTCATTTAAGAGTTGATAACTAATCGATTAAATGATTAATCGTTGCAGCTCTAGCTCAGTTCACTGTTTATTGCCTTTAAATGAGCTACTTGCAGGAGATATTTATCTTTGATTGTGTCGCTCTACCACTCCTCAGTTGTCCAAGAATGTGAGGTCAACCCCAAGTCCTCCCAAACGGCCCTTTTCCATTAAGAGTGGTGGACAGCTGGACGATCCCTCCAAAGTTAAACTCTATAAGTACAGTAAGGATGACTATTTGATGATAAGCCATGGAGGTGTGATATCAGTGTATGAAGAGGAGTTTGACTTCATTACCCGTGAGCGCTGGGAAGAGGAGTATGAGTACCACTGCAAGCTGATCCGCATCCCCTTCTTTGCCCTCTTCAAAAAGTGGAAACCCTTCTATGTCTGGCGCACCAAAGTTCGCAGCAAGAAGATTCATTTGACCAGGGAGTCCCTCCAAAACCGTTTGTTTTTTGTCAGTCAGGTACGTGACCGTGTGTATAATTTGAGACCTGGATTTTCTCTCAATCTGTCTTAATGGTCTTGAATATGGAATGTACACTGTAAATATGTTTACTGAGCGAAACATCTTTGAGGTTTATACACTTCAATTGATGTGAGTAGTGCGGATATTGTGTTAACATTTGCATATATATGTCATACAGCCTTTAAGTCCTGCACTGATAGACATCAGGAAAATGTGTTACCAAATCAGTGACACAGGCTTGTGTCACATGGAGAAAAAACACACCTACACACTGCAGGAGTTTCAGGACGTCCAGTATAAACAACTGCAAGAGGTGCCTTCCTACATCCATACAAAAATCGGTCCAGATGTTTGAAGTATGCCTCCTCAGCAGCTCATTGCCCTTATTTGTTCATTATTGTCAGGTGTTGAGTAACTTGGAGAAGTTTCAAGACCTGGTAAAGGAGGTGACAGTTTCTGCGTGTAGCAACTACTTGACGGAACTTCAATCCAGATTTAATAAACCAAGTGCGTGCACATTGACCATATGGAGACACCGAAATGTACATACTGTACAGCATATCCAGTATTAAAATGTTGATAGTATTATTTGTCCGTCACAGGTGACCAAAAGGACAAGAAAGCTCTTGCACGGCTCAACAAGACTTTTCAATCTAGCCGCCTCATCTGGTGAGTCATTTTCTTGTACTTGTTTCCCTTAAATTCTCTTTGCTTTCTGTCTCTATTTGTGTTGTGGACATACCTACTATTTTGTTTTTCTACTAAACTTACATGGCTTAGTGTGATAATTGGTCCATAGAACAGTGCAATTGTTAATGTAATTAGTAACACCTTTTCTTCTCATGCTAAGACAAGTCAAATGATTGCTAATTAATCCGACACGTCTATCACATTAACCCAGTCCAATCCTCCTCTGTCCCTCACCTACCCAGCTTTATCCGTCTTGTTGACTATTTGGTCGTCAACGCCTTGCACATCTTAGTGGTGAATGCAGTCACAGAACTGCTGGATGTGCTCCAGGAGCAGGTACGCCAAACGCCTAGCCATGGCATTATTCAGAGCTGGTGCCAGCGCGCTGAGGCTGCCACTGACCCTACTGAAGAAGAGACAGATAAGAAGGTAAGTCACTTTATTATTATTATTAATATTATTATTATTATTATTCATAATAAATTGTATTGTTTACAGTGAAACCACAATAATTACTATAGCCACCAAATCGAGTTATCAAGCAAACACAGAGCAGTTTGGTTAAGGTTGGTGTGTGTGTGTGTGTGTCTTTGTTAGTCTGTTGAGTCAGAAACTCGCCGTGACCCCCCTATGTTCACCTCTGAGCTGATGCTGGACCCAAATACTTTGACTTACAAACCCTCTGAGGAGAACTTTCTGGTTAGTTTTCTTAAATTGTCACAAACTGTTACACATTAAATGATTTACTACCCATTAAATACCAATCTACAGTATATTTTTTGTTAATTCCTACAGGAGAGTGTTGCAGAGATCATTGGGTGGTTTGAGGAAACGGTGATGTCAGTCACTACGCTTACAGCAGATCCTGTTTTTGATTCATTGACAGAGCCTGGAGACTATGAGGTAGTAAAAAAAAAACCCCACCTCAACCTGACCGCCCTGATGTGTACATTCAGGGTAATTTAGTTGTTCTAAATGCTAATGTTGTTGATATGTCAAAACAAAAAGCTGTACTCGAGTGTATATGTTTTTACATGCTTTTGTTAACTTTTAGAAATTGGAAAGTAAATATGAAGAAGGCCCCTGTTTGGCATCTATCATAGAAAATGATGACCACCTTCAAAGTATCATCCAGGACATCAAGGTCAGTTTTTACTTTTACTCACTGCATAGTTTCTATCTCTGGAGGTTGGACTTTGTATGTACATTACTGTGTATGAGTGGGCTTGACTTTTTTTTCCCCCTTAGGAATCACTCCAGTTTGCCTTTGACGCAGCAAAAGTATACTCGCACACATTTGAGCGTTTTCGGCTGTTCTATAAAGAGAATGAGAGTCTGGATCTGGATGCAATGCGGCAACAGGATCATGGTGATGTACTACACATCAACATAAACATTACTTTTGTAACAGATCTCACACTCGCAACACAAAGAGCAGTTCAGCTGAGAATAGTGCTCATGTCCTTTGTTAGCTGTACTGGTATTGGAAGCACTTAAAGAAACTCAACAAGTTGGGAACAAAAACATTGTTGCTTAAACCAGTACTGTGCCTTTCGTGAATTATCAGTCCAAATGAAAGTATAGTATACACTATGTTTCTAACCAAAACACATTGGGTGTATTCTTGAGATTTAACAAATAATTAACAAAATAGGTTGAATGCATGTCCTCCTTCATTTGCAAAGCTGATGTCCTTATATCCATATCCATATTTAAATACTGCATTGTTTACATCTATTGTTTGCTTGCCTACAGTATTCTTCACTGCCTTTGTTGGCCCATTGCTACATTTCTTGGTGTGTTACTGCCCCCAATTGGCCATTAGCAGAATAGTGTAAAACCAGTAGCAGGAATGTGTATCACGTCAACCCAGTGCTAGCACACAACGTGCATGCGTGTCCTTATGCTCATGCGTGATACAAACTAAATGTGAACCCATTCCTGAAAAAATAGCTTCATACAGAGGTCAAAAACTCCACAGGGTACCTTTTTCATTTATCATTCTTTGTATTTTCTAGTCTTTACTATACGTCAATTTTCCAAAGCATATCATAGGTTTGTATATTATTTGCAATAGGAAAATGAACTTGCAGAGGCATTTTCCTTTTTCAAAGGTATGTTAAAACTGCAGTATTGCATGGTAGTGCAGTTGAAAGCAGACTATATTGGAAACAGTTCCTTGTTGTGAGAAGTTCTACACATGATCAGCGGAAAACCATTCTGCGCTGGCTGTGCCATTGTTTTCTAATGGGAGAAGGGCAGAGACAACTGAGAGGAAACGCTACCACTTGCCGTGGCGCACCACTCAAAATTGCGTTAAAGTTGAATTAAAATTGTTTCAACTTTGACCTCTTTGCCACTGACCTTTCAAAGTGCAACCAATAAGATAAAGAGGTAGCCAGAAGCTGAAGATGGCATTTACCTACACTGCACTTTGCCTTTTTTTTTTTATTTATTTAACCTTTATTTATTCAGGGGAGGTTCACTGGAGGTTCAGCCTCTCTTTTGCAGGAACACCCTGATCACATTCACACAGTTGCACACATTCATACCTGGAAGCTGCCCAGCACAACCGCAGTCTGATCTGCTGGCCACTGAGCAGCTCCACTGGAGCGGTTGGGGTTAAGGGAGAAGCGCTGATTTTATCCTGTTGGTCTGAGGATTGAACCGACGTCCTCCTGGTCACAAGCTCTCTTCTCTATTCTCTAGGCCACCACTGCCTTTGAAGTGTCTCCACTATGCCCTGTGCCCTACCTCGCGGTTTTACCGCTGACCATGTGTAGGCGACTTTACATCTGAGATGTGACAGGAGATTGCCAACCTGTGTTACATTCAGACGCAGTACTGTCAGAAAATCAAACCCTACTATAGTAGTCTGTCGCAGTTAGGTTTACGTCATTTAGTGACCACTACTTGCATGTTGTTTCAAAAAGTTCCATTTTTGCCAAAAGTGTAGGTATATGTAAAATACTGATCTATATGGAATTATTTGGCCCTTAATTATAAAACTGTTGTGGTGCATGAAGTCCTCAAAGGTTTGAATCAAATACTCACTTCATGTGTAAAGATTTAAGTTATTTTTTGTATATTGTTTTACTTTTTTTTTTATTCACCATACACCTTAATCAGTGCTACTGAATGTTGTGTTGACTGAAATGATTACTAGCCTATATAATAACTGTCTGACAGTGCACTTGTGAGCATCTTGAAAACTTCTGGGAAGACTGTTCAAAGAAGGGAGAGGGATAATGGTAGATTCATTTTTGGTTTGAGTTAGGAAGTAGTTTCCAAAGATTTAATTTATTATAATTTCTTGTCACAGTGCCTAATCTGTTCCTGGGGGAAAAACACCTTATACATTTGCTATGTGATGTTAATGTTTGAACATATATATGTGAATATGTTTGCATCTTCCAAAACTGACTGGACTTGGTCACACAAAATAAAAAAATAAATAAACTCAAAGCATACAAAATAACAGTTCTTCATGACTTATGGATGTTGACTGCTTTGTCTCACAGGTTTATCCTTTTTTGAAAAAGCACTGGAGTTCTACCATAGTGAGCATAAGGAGGCCTCAGCCATCCAACAGAAGAGACATCTGGGCTTACTGCTTGTGGATAAAACGGAGCTCAAAGAGAAGCTTGTGTCTTCCCCGCTCCGCTGTCTGGAGGTGAGGATTAGCAATGTGCAAACACATACTACTGGTATTACACAACTGTTTTTGGTTTAAGAGTAATGATGAGTTTATGGCCGTGTGATTTAAACAAAAGGGCAGTGAGGCTATTCAAACCTCACTGAAATTAAAACATAAGCAATGTCCAGAGCCTAAGTGAGTGAAAAACAAATAACGTTACAGTAAAAATGTAAAAGGCATGTAGGAATCATTCATTGCTCTGCTCCGCATCTCTCCTCCAGGTCATCAACGAGATGCTTACCAAGCTGGCTAAGAAGAAGCTAGATGCTGCCATTGCTGAGGCTTGTGAAGCTCAGTTTAAACTGGAGTCCAGTCCCTCCACCACAGCTGAGTTAGCCAACTTCCTCACATTCCTGGATGAGATAAAGGAGAGGGTAAGACAAACATTTTACATTAAAAGCAGTTTCTTTAGCAATCATTAACCATTCAGATGTAAATAAAAAATGTTTTTACAGTATATATTCATCCACCCAGTCTTCTCTTTTGTCCCTTCTTCAATCAATCAATCAAGCAAGCAAGCAATACATCAATCAACCAATTAATCAATCAATCTTTTTCTCATATTCCTGACATTCTACAACACTGTAGTGTTTCCTACTCTTTTTTTCTCACTCTCACCAGATTACGGTGCTCGAGGGGGAGCAGGAGACAGTATGTCAGATGTACAATCTGATTAACATGTACTCAGTTCCTACGCCACCTGAGGATCTGATTGTTTTCGCCACCTTGCAACCCACCATTAGCTCATTGCACATCATCATTGATGAGGCAGCGGCAGAGAGGGAGTCCAGCATAGACAAGCTGTGCAGCTCCCTGCAAAAGGACATCCAGGATCTGAACCGTGATGCTGTACAGGTCATGTTTAAGTCACAGGTACGTGGTGGAGTTTTATTTGTTTTTCTATTAACCATAGTTTGGTTGGGTGTTATTAATGCTGAGCCTTGTTACTCAAGGTGTCTCTATGTATGTCTTTGCTCTATTTTTACTTGTTTGCCTTGTGGTTTTTCCTGTATAGGATCCACAAATTCTTAACATGAATGCAGATCCTTCCCAAGTGCGTGTGCTGCTGGGGGAGATCCAGATTTCCATAGACGAGCTGCAGGCCCAGGCCTCCGCCTTCACCTCCTACCAAAAGAAATTCAAGGTGCTGTGATTCTTTAGATCCTTTCAGTAATCCCAAAATGATTCTTTCACCAACAACAAAAACAAGTCACAACAATATTTTTTGTGTCTTTACCAAGAAACAAGCCAACCAACCCAACCCAAATAAGTTTTTCCTCTCTACCTTCTGATGAATAAAGGTGGAGGTCACCAAATTTGACGCCTTAGCGGAGTTAATTGCAGAGTTTAGGCTGAAGAAGCTGCTTTGGGACTCTTTAGAGGAATGGGACTCATTATCAGATGGATGGAAGCAGGTGAGGTGTACATAGAATATTGTATGTGAAGGCCTGGACACATCAACTGTATGTACAGACACATATAAACAGCTCTTCCTGTCTTCTAAGCTTGACCGTGTCTTTTCATGTTCACCCATCACCAGAGTACACTTGGGCAACTGGACCTGGAGCAGCTCAGCTCACAGGTCACCAAATATAGCAAATATGTCAACCAGCTGGAGAAGGGTCTGCCACGTAACAATGTAGTGCCGAGTCTTAAGGACAAGGTGGAAGTCATGAAGCTGAGGGTGAGTAGGACAAATGTTCCTGTAGTGACTGACGTGTGTGTAATGCGTGTTGTGTGTGGCGTAAATACAACAACAAAAAGAATGTTATCACAAATCTCTTTTTGAAACAATGCCACATTAAAATATAGACAGTACACACAAGTAGTGATTTAGCCAGGTTGTTCTTGACTTCAGCTTTGTGACCTAATCTAAAAAAATATTCATGGTTTTCTTCAGCTGCCTGTGATCACTGATCTACGTAACCCATGTATGAAACCGGAGCACTGGAAGACTCTGGAGTCTGTAGTGGGGGCCTCCCTGAATGTGGAGGAACTTACTTTGGCTGTTTTGGAGGAGCACAATGTCTTCACCTATGGCGTGAACATACAGGAGGTAACATGTTAATATAGGCTACATTATGAGCTTGTCTTGCTGGGTATACTTGTGGGGCCTTGTTTACTGCTGGCTATTAAGTTGGTAAAAGGCTAAGTACCGTATGTACTACAGTAGTACTTGCCCTTACTTTATCTAACGTTCTACCTTACACTAAACAGATTTTTTTTCTCAAAATGAGGTCAATGATAAAAGTACACACGCTGGTTATAATTAATATCTTTAAGTCTGACCTGGAAACAGGACTAACACACCCTGTGACTTTTAGGTGTCAGGACAGGCTTCAGGAGAAGCATCAGTGGAGAACATTATTACAAAGGTGCGTGGAAAGAGAACTATGAATATTTATACAGATCTTGTATGTCTATTTATAGCTACTAGAGAAACTTCAATGGAATTGTACTCTAACTTTCTGTCTTTTCAATATGAGTTGCTTTTTCATCCCAATTTGATGACTCATATTGTATGACTCATCAATCATACCATCACATAACAGAGATTTCCGCCATTATTAATAAACCATATTAGTGTGAATTGATACATGGCACAAAATGCAGTGGGTGTGTTAAACTTTTTTTTTTTATGACTAGTCTCTGGTGGCATGTGATGCACTGATGGTTGCAACATGGTTTTAATTTGGTGTAAGGATATGGTAGAGGCTGACATTGATTATAGCCAATTAAAATCAGTTCCTCTGGTCCACTGGTAAAGCAAGACACTCTCTGCTATAGCAGACTGACAGTTTTGTAATGAGGACGAGAGCCCAGACAGGCCCCTCTCAAGAGGAAGCTAATGTTCCAGGAGGTGCAGAGTTGCACAGATTTGTTCCACAAATATGTTGACAAAGATTGATTAATTTAGTTTTGTTTTTAAAGGAATAGTAAGAATATTTTGGATACATGCGTATGTGCTTTCTTGTTGAGTCAGATGAGAAGATTGATGCCACTTTTGGACAGTGGTATCAATCATGTCATCTCACCAACAAGACAATGAATATGTGTATTTAAAAAAAATGTCAATGTCCATCCATCCATCCATCCATCTTCGTCTGCTTATCCGGTATCGGGTCGCGGGGGTAGCAGCTCCAGCAGGGGACCCCAAACTTCCCTTTCCCGAGCCACATTAACCAGCTCCGACTGGGGGATCCCGAGGCGTTCCCAGGCCAGGTTGGAGATATAATCCCTCCACCTAGTCCTGGGTCTCCCCCGAGGCCTCCTCCCAGCTGGACGTGCCTGGTTCGGGCATCCTTACCAGATGCCCGAACCACCTCAACTGGCTCCTTTCGACGCGAAGGAGCAGCGGCTCTACTCCGAGCTCCTCACGGATGACTGAGCTTCTCACCCTATCTCTAAGGGAGACGCCAGCCACCCTCCTGAGGAAACCCATTTTGGCCGCTTGTACCCTGGATCTTGTTCTTTTGGTCATGACCCAGCCTTCATGACCATTGTTGAGGGTAGGAACAAAAACTGACCGGTAGATTGAGAGCTTTGCCTTCTGGCTCAGCTCTCTTTTCATCACAACGGTGCGATAAATTGAATGTAATACCGCACCCGCTGCACCGATTCTCCGACCAATCTCCTGCTCCATTGTCCCCTCACTTGCGAACAAGACCCCAAGGTACTTGAACTCCTTCACTTGGGGTAAGGACTCATTCCCTACCTGGAGAAGGCACTCCATCGGTTTCCTGCTGAGAACCATAGCCTCCGATTTAGAGGTGCTGATCCTCATCCCAGCCGCTTCACACTCGGCTGCGAACCGATCCAGTGAGTGCTGACGGTCACAGGCCGATGATGCCATCAGGACCACATCATCTGCAAAAAGCAGCGATGAGATCCCCAGCCCACCGAACTGCAACCCCTCTCCACCCCGACTACGCCTCGATATCCTGTCCATAAATATTACAAACAGGATTGGTGACAAAGTGCAGCCCTGGCAGAGGCCAACTCTCACCTGAAACAAGTCCGACTTACTGCCGAGAACCCGGACACAGCTCTCGCTTTGGTCGTACAGAGATTGGATGGCCCTGAGAAGGGACCCCCCCACCCCATACTCCCGCAGCACCTCCCACAGTATCTCCCGGGGGACCCGGTCATACGCCTTCTCCAGATCCACAAAACACATGTAGACCGGTTGGGCATACTCCCAGGCTTCCTCCAGGATCCTTGCGAGAGTATTCGTTATTCCACGACCAGGACGGAATACGCATTGTTCCTCTTCAACCTGAGGTTCGACTATCGACCGAACCCTCCTTTCCAGCACCTTGGAGTAGACTTTACCGGGGAGGCTGAGAAGTGTGATACCCCTGTAATTGGCACACACCCTCTGGTCCCCCTTTTTGAAAAGGGGAACCACCATCCTGGTCTGCCACTACTTAGGCAACGTCCCAGACTTCCACACAATGTTGAAGAGGCGTGTCAACCAAGACAACCCCTCCACACCCAGAGCTTTAAGCATTTCTGGACGGATCTCATCAATCCCTGGGGCTTTGCCACTGTGGAGTTGTTTAACTACCTCAGCAACTTCCACCAGGGAAATTGACGACAATCCCCCATCAACCTCCAGCTCTGCCTCTACCATAGAGGGCGTATTAGTCGGATTTAGGAGTTCCTCAAAGTGCTCCTTCCACCGTCCTATTACCTCCTCAGTTGAGGTCAACAGCGTACCATCCTTACTGTACACAGCTTGGATGGTTCCCTGCTTCTCCTCCTGAGGTGGCAAACGGTTTTCCAGAAGCACCTTGGTGCCGACCGAAAGTCCTTCTCCATGTCTTCTCCGAACTTCTCCCACACCCGCTGCTTTGCCTCTTTCACGGCAGAGGCTGCAGCCCTTCGGGCCCTTTGGTACCCTGCAACTGCCTCCGGAGTCGTCTGGGATAACATATCCCGGAAAGACTCCTTCTTCAGTCAGACGGCTTCCCTTCCGGTGTCCATCACGGTGTTCGTGGGTTACCGCCCCTTGAGGCACCTAAGACCCTAAGACCACAGCTCCTCGCCGCAGCTTCAGCAATGGAAACTTTGAACATTGTCCACTCGGGTTCAATGCCTCCAGCCTCCACAGGGATGCACGAAAAGCTCCGCCGGAGGTGTGAGTTGAAAGTCTGTCGGACAGGGGCCTCCTCCAGACGTTCCCAATTTACCCGCACTACCCGTTTGGGCTTACCAGGTCTGTCCAGAGTCTTCCCCCACCCCCTGACCCAACTCACCACCAGATGGTGATCGGTTGACAGCTCCGCCCCTCTCTTCACCCGAGTGTCCAAAACATACGGCCTCAGATCAGATGAAACGATTATAAAATCAATCATTGACCTTTGGCCTAGGGTGCTCTGGTACCAAGTACACTTATGCGCATCCCTATGTTCGAACATGGTGTTCGTTATAGACAATCCATGACTAGCACAGAAGTCCAACAACAAACAACCACTCTGGTTTAGATCAGGGAGGCCGTTCCTCCCAATCACGCCTTTCCATGTGTCTCCATCATTGCCCACGTGCGCGTTGAAGTACCCCAGCAGAACTATGGAGTCCCCCACTGGAGCCCCATGCGGGACTCTACTCAAGGTCTCCAAGAAGGCCGAATACTCCGAACTCTTGTTTGGTGCATATGCACAGTCAGAGTTTTCCCCCCCACAACCCGCAGGCGTAGAGAGGCGACCCTCTCGTCCACTGGCGTAAACTCCAACGTAGCGGCGCTCAGCCGGGGACTTGTGAGTATCCCCACACCCGCCCGGCGCCTCACACCCTGGGCAACTCCGGAGAAGAAAAGAGTCCAACCCCTATCCAGGAGTATGGTTCCAGAACCGAGACTGTGCGTAGAGGTAAGCCCCACCAGATCTAACCGGTAGCGCTCCACCTCCCGCACCAGTTCTGGCTCCTTTCCCCACAGAGAGGTGACATTCCACGTCCCCAGAGCCAGCCTCTGCTGCCCGGGTCTGGTCCGTCGAGGCCCCTGACCTTCACTGCCACCCATGTGGCAGCGCACCCGACCCCAGCGGTTCCTCCCACAGGTGGTGGGCCCATGGGATGGAGAGATGGATGCCACGTAACTTTTCGGGCTGTGCCCGACCGGGCTCCGTGGCAAACCCGGCCACCAGACGGGGGCCCCGGGCTTCCTCCGGGCAGTTTCACTCTATCTCTTCCTCGGTCACTCATAGGGTTTTTGAACCATTCTTTGTCTGGCCCCTCACCTGAGACCACTTTGCCTTGGGAGACCCTACCAGGAGCACAAATCTCCAGACAACACAGCCCTCAGGTTCATAGGGACACACAAACCTCTCCACCACGATAAGGTGATGGTTCCCGAAGAGGATGTCAAAAATGTCAATGTATCCCATTAAATGGAATTTATGTCTCTAGAGACAATGAAAGCCTGATCACCATGTTTGCCATGAATATACTGTATATGGTTTTATTTACTTTCATTTTAGTAAAATGCCCAATAGGAATAGAATGTGCAGCAACAAGTAACTTTCTACTTACACCATATGCAAATATGCATACACTGGAGTGATAAGTTGTAATGTAGTTGAGTTAAACATGCATGTGGGGAGTTCATACAAAAGCTGACAGTTATGCTGGCAGGGTAGAGTTGTCTCTGGAGTAGGGCTGCAACTAACGATTTCATAATTAATCCATAATCATTTATTCTATAAAATGTTTAAAAAAAAGTGATTACATTTACAATTTCACGGTTAAATTGCAGTCCAAAACTTTAAGATATTCAATTTTAATCTTTTATATAGAAAAACAGCAATTGCTCAAATTAGAAAATCAGAAACCAGAGAATGTTTGTCATTTTTGCTTGACTGAAACATTTATTCGATTATCAAAAGAGTTGTCAACTAATTTTTAATGGATCGACTAATCGGTTAATCAACTAATTATTGCAGCTCTAGTCTGGAGTTGTCCGCAATTTGTATTTGATACTTTAACTTTAACCTTCTGCCCTGTTAATGAGCCATGCAGGTGGAGGATGTGTGGAAGACCACAGAGTTCACTGTGCTGTCTCACGGTGACTCCAAAGAGGTCTTCATCTTGGGAGGCACAGAAGAGATCCAGGTGCTAACATGGAGCAGAAACACTCTGAGGCACAGGTCTGTTGTAGCTCAATAGTATTGTTTTTTTTACAACTAATTGTATGTTTTCATGTTTGTTTACTGTTAAGGTACTCTTGGATGACAGCATTATCAATGCGGGCACGGTGGCATCTTCTCGCTACGCAGGTCCCATCAAGTCCAAGGTGGACAAATTGCTGAGACAACTGACCCTCTTTAACCAAACACTGGTAAAGGCACAGAGACGAATAGCACAGACATTTCAGTTGGCTCTAAGTGACTCTTCTCAAGATATTGAAAGGTTCTCTAAATGCTTAATGCAGATTTTGAGTTTGGATTTGGCTTCAAATGTTACACAGTAGCTCTCCCTAGTGGCTGCAAACAAGAAGCCAAACTGCTTGCAAAATAAATTCTAATTTTTTTTTATGTTTATTGAGTTCATGAAAGAAAAGACTAACTGCATCACATCTGAGACTGCAGTTTATTCACACTATTAAGTTTACTTTACTGCTTTAATTCTCCTTCCACTCACATTGTTTCCACTGCCTTCCCTCCTCCTAAATATCTTTCTTTTCCCTCTTTTCTTTCTATCCTCCTTGCCAGGATGAGTGGCTTACGTGCCAAAGGAGCTGGCTATACCTAGAGAGTATTTTCTTGGCACCAGACATCAAGAGGCAACTGCCTGCTGAGTCCAAGATGTTTCTTAAGGTGGACAAGTCCTGGAAGGAGATCATGGCAAGGGTCAATAAGATGCCCAATGCCTTTAAAGCAGCCACACAACCTGGTATTTAGCCATACAGCACTGATGGAAAAATAGACAAGAAGACATGTATATGCGGAGACAGGAAGACAGATGACCACACATGCATATGTTTTTGTTCTACACAGATCTTTTGGAGACTTTTCAGCACAACAACACTCTTTTGGATGAGATACAGAAGTGTCTGGAAGACTACCTGGAATCCAAGAGAGTCATCTTCCCCAGGTACACACATGCTTGGTTTGTTACATATTGAAACAACACATTTTTACATCATACTTCATCCTCTTTGTCATCCTAAACTTTTTGCTTGTTTTTACTTTGTTTCCTGATTAGTTTTCCCTGTGCACAAACAACATTTTAAACATAAGCCTGTGAAATACATAGTATGATGCTCTGCATTTTCTCCCTTGAAAGTTTACTACCAGTTGTTACTCTAAACATCTCTTCCCAGTGTGCACTGAGTGATAAACGTAATGATGTGAATGCTGATGTGTCGTGTTAAGTACTCTGATAAGTCCTCTATCTGTCCCTCGCAGGTTCTACTTCTTATCTAATGATGAGCTGCTTAAGATATTGGCCCAGACAAGAAACCCACAGGCAGTGCAGCCCCACCTTAGGAAGTGTTTTGATGCCATTATACGGCTAGAGTTTGCTTTGCTGTCTGAACAATCTTCTGGGGCCAATACAGAAACTGGGCTGGATACTGAAGAACAGGAGAACATCTATAGCAAAGACATTCTGTACATGGTTTCTCCTGAGGGAGAGAAGGTCAGGTTTGAGTAACATTAACTAAATTAACACCTTCGGTCACCATAATCAGTTTTATTCTACCTGTTATTATATTGTTTCAGTTCTTGCTGAGAATGAGAGTGTGAGTGAAAAAATACCTTCCATACTGTATAAACAATAACAATTAGTTCACCCTGTCAGCCATCTTGAATGACACCACTCTTCTCTTACTTAGCAACCCTAAGTAAGTGCAAGAATAAAGCAGGTTCTCAATGCATGCCAACACTTGTAAAAGCAGTATGGCAAACACTGGGCATTTTTTTATTTAAATAGTTAAGTAATAATAGTATTGTTTAGAAACTACACGTGTTTAGAATTTGTTGCCTTGAGAATTTAAGATTTTGACTTGTACAGTCTGCTAGCCTTTTCTGCTCTGGCTTCAGGTTTCTTTGTACCAGCTGAAGACCAGCCTCTTTTCATCATACCACAGCAATCATTGTGGTATAATTGTGTTTGACATCTCATATTCTGCCAAAAGGATGATAACCAAATTTTTGAGTGCAGTGGCAATTTTGCTTGCACTGATTGCTCACAGCTGGTGGCTGTATCAGGCATAGGGCTTGTCAGTCATGACCACAAGGAGTTATTAGTTATTACCCTTGCAGTCCTTTGATCATGAAAGGCAAATTAAGGTTGTGAGAATGAATACAGAGGAATCACAGTGAACCCTTAATAAAAAAAAGACAAGACACGTGTAATTATTTCTTTAACTGTAACTGGTTTTGTCCTGTGTGTAATTGTAGGTGGGTTTGACTAAAGGCCTGAAGGCACAAGGCAATGTGGAAGATTGGCTTTGCAAGGTGGAGGAGGCAATGTATGCCTCACTGCGACGCCTCAGCAAGGCTGCCATTGCTGACTACCAGGTGAAGCCTAGAGAGGAATGGGTGGTGGCTGGACATTCATCACAGGTATGCGCACACACACACACACACACACACACACACTCTCACACTCACACTCACACTCATACACACAAACTTTTAAGAAACAGACCTTTGCGCTATAGTTCCTATAGTTTTACACTCTGGGTTTCCATGTCAAAAAAAATGTCTAGACATCTTCACACATGTACCAGTACATTTTACTTTTACTATTATACTTTTTTTTCTAACCATATTGTAATTCTCTGATTGCTCACTTTGCAGGAGCTGACCAAGACTTTAAGACGTATTGCTATTGTCTAAAGCTTTCAGTTTGTGTGTGTGTGTGTCCACCAGGTGGTGCTGACTATCTCCCAGATGATGTGGTGCAGGGACATGGATGCCTGTCTGGAGGGAGACCACGACCGCTTTGCTGCCCTGCAGGAATTTGAACTCACTAGCATTGATGTAAACCACACTAATTACTTTACTGCTAGCTTTTTTTCCCGGAAATGTCTGGTTAAAAATTAGATTTGACAAAACAAATCTACACCTGTGTGTGTGTGTGTGTGTGTGTGTGTGTGTGTGTGTGTGTGTGTGTGTGTGTGTGTGTGTGTGTGTTTTCCAGAGGTTGAATGCCCTGGCGACATTGGTACGAGGACAACTGCCTACTTTACATCGTAATATCATCACTGCCCTTATCACCATTGACGTCCATGCCAGAGACATTGTCACAGATCTAGTCAACCAGAAGGTACACATACACACGTCTGTCCTAGGCTTGGTATAATAGGTGCAGGTTTGGCGTTGACTGGGGGTTTTCAGGTAATTAGAAAATGTTTGTAACAACTCACTACCTTAAAGTAATTTCTGCTTCTAACTTATTTTTCAGGTGGACACAAGGTCTAACTTTGAATGGCAGAGACAGCTACGCTACTACTGGGACCTGGACCTGGACAACTGTGTAGCCAAAATGGCTCTGTCCACTTACATCTATGGCTATGAATACCTGGGAGCGTGTCCAAGACTAGTTATCACACCACTCACGGTAACACGATAATACTAGGGCTGTCAGCATTAACGCGTTAATCGCGATGCGATTAAGGGCCGAGCATAATGCGTTAATTTTTTTTAATCGTATTAATCGCATGCCGCCATTTATTAATTTATTTTCACTTCACTCGGCTTTGCGTCGTGCCTAACAGGCTACTATTTTGCTGTACTTCCTCATAACACATCCTGCTGCTGCAGGAATAGCAACGCGGATTTCGGTGCCTCATTCTGGTGCCACTGATATGTCTGCGCTTCTCTCTGATGCTCTGAAACAGACGTTACAGGCAACAGAAACATTGCTGCACGTGACGCTAGTTAACACTATACTCAACAGCAGCTAACGTTTAAACGATTAACGATTAAACACGGTTACAATGCTGACAGCTAACGCTAAACGGTGTAAAGTGTGTCTGTATTTCACGGTAGAGGATTCTGACACCGGGATGTAACAATCTGCAGCTGCTGTTGTCACATTTACAGCCTTGTGGTGCATTCAAAGTTGTTGATGCCCATTTCCCATCTGGTGGTTGTTTTTGTCATTCAACAGCTATTTACTAGTGAAATAAGTTATTGTTATAGTGATTACATTATTATTAAACATTTAATTTTGACGATATGGCCTTAGCAATAAACAAGCCAATATTTAATGTCGCCAACTGTTTAGTACCCTTCTTTTTTTTTTACTTTCTTAAAAGTATCGGTTCAGGCACCGTTAAGGCACTGGTACCGTTTTAAAAGTACCGTTTTAAAAGTACTGCTTTAGCACCGGTATCCAAACCAAACAATACCCAACCCTAATATTGACTCTAGATTCAAATGTGTGACTAGATTAAATATATAATAAACAAATACAAATCTTAAAATGAAGTTCATAAAGTCACTTTCTTTGCATTCATTTGATTCCCAATCAAGATCCACTGGTAAGAACTGCTTTCCATTGTTAATATGTACTTAAAAACTAGGGCTGTTAAAAAATAACGCAGATTAATCCATTCCATATTGAGGTTTGACCCGGAGCCGTTCTAGCCACCATTCGACTGTAAAATGAAGGAGGGAGACGAGAATGTTCTGCCTGGATCATTAATTGGAACATTTACTTGTAAAAATCTTCTTCCTGCCAACCCTGGCTACCGAAATCTGGTGCCACTGATATGTCTGCGCTTCTCTCTGATGCTCTGAAACACAAACACCGCTGCACGTGGCGCTAGTTAACACTATACTCGACAGCAGTTAACGTTAGCCTACCGTTAGCTAGTAGCTGGATTAAACACGGTTAAAATGCTGACAGCTAACGCTAAACGGTGTAAAGTTTTACTGTGTTTTACTGTAGAGGATTCAACACCGGGATGTAACAATCTGCAGCTGCTGTCGGAGAAACAACACAGACAGTGCGTTCAATGAAACTGGTAAACTACAGCCTCGTGGTGCATTTGAAGTTATTGTAAATGTCCTTTTCCCATCTGATGGTTCAACAGCAATTTACTAGTGAAATTAGTTATTGTTATTGTTATACATTATTATTAAATCATTTAATTTTGACCATATGGCCTTAGCAATAGACAAGCCGTTCTTTAATGCCACCAACTGTTGTTTAGTACCCTTTTTTTTTTCTTTTCTTTTTTTACTTTCTTAAAAAGTATCGGTTCAGGCACCGTTAATTATGTATGCGATTAATTTCGATTAATTAATCACAGAGTATGTAATTAATTAGATTACATTTTTTAATCGATTGACAGCCCTATTAAAAACACATCTGAAATGCAAAATAATAGAATTTTAATCATGTGATAAAACATGCGATTAATCCCGATTAACTATAGAAATTTAGCGATTAATCGCGATTAAGAAAATGTAATCGTTTGACAGCCCTAAATAATGCACAATGATACTGATACACACATGTGACTGATAAAAGCCTTATCCTGTTCCAACACTAATGTAACCCCTTGTAACACATAAACCTTATTTTTGCATTATTTTGAATGCAACTGCAGTGAACAAGCTTCCACCAGTGGAAATATTACTTTACTTTATTCAGTTTGTTTGTAAACCCACACACCTGTATGGAAAAGCCACAAACAACCAAGCTACAAAAGTGTAGCTAATAGTGTAGCCTATAAAATGTTTGTCCTAGAACTGAAAACGTAACAGTTCTTTATCTGTCACCCTTCCCAGGACCGTTGCTATTTGTGTCTGATGGGGGCTCTCCAATTAGACCTGGGAGGAGCTCCAGCTGGGCCAGCAGGGACGGGCAAAACAGAAACCACCAAGGACTTGGCTAAGGCCCTGGCTATACAGTGTGTGGTTTTCAACTGCTCTGATGGACTTGACTACAAGGTCAGGCATGACAAACTGTATTAATCTATAACCCACATCCTTTTATTAGCACATCCTTTTATTTATGTTTCTCATGCTTACTTGTTTGTCCACTCTGTTCTTAATTATTTAATCCTTTATTTCTTCCCCTGCACCTCTTCACCTACATTCGCCCTTATCCTCCTTTTGTTTCCAATTACTCCAAATAACTATTTCAATTAGCTCTGGAAGGCTCTGTCTCACTCTGACTGTACCTACTAAGTAACACCATTAGATGGCACTATTGTGAAAGCATTCAAGTGCCGGTGCCAGTTAAAGCATAGATACACTGTACAGAGCCTTTAATAGTTGTGTGCAACTAAAACATTGTAGCTGTTTGACAAAGAATTGCATGTGATAGTATGATAGGGATCATACTGTATCTGGCTGATAAAAACCTTAAATGTGTTATTTCTGTGTGTATTTCTTGCATTAATGATCTAGTAAAAGGCACATCCTGTGATCCAAATGTAAACAAAAAGGGACGCCTCAACAAGTTGTTTGGGTCAGTAAGTTTTGATGAAGTATGATCAGTTGACAAACACAATGCTGATATTTCGTCCGAAGTAACCTTCAATTATATACAATAATATATCTGTACTTTGTAAACCCCCAAACTCCAGATTGGGTCTTTATCCTTAATACACACCATACGTTAAATTTGAATGTTAATTACTTTGTCTTGCAGTGCAGCGAGGTTACAGTCAGTACAGCTGAAATGACACATTCCTGTCTGCTGTAGTTAGTTATTCATAGTGGACACCTGTGTATTAGAGTGGGACAGAGCTTTAATTTAGCCGGGCTAGAATCACAGCACTATGTGGTTTTATGTGTTAGTGCTTTGTTCAGCTCTTCTCCACTGTGGCTAATCAACATTTAACTGTAACATTTAATTCTGCTGTCCATGAGATATTAATAACTTTGAAAAGTGTTTTTTGTGATAACTTTGAACAGTGTTGTTTATGTCACCCATGGAAGTGGTGCAATTCACACAACATAATGCAACTATAATGACATTTACTCATACTACCTCTCTCCTGCAGCTGCAAACATTTTATTTCCTAGCAAACATGAACCCTAACCCTTCTGCTCAAAAAGTTTAACATTTAAAAGCCTAAAAAAACTTTCTTACAGGGATTTAGTTGTTTAACATACTATATGGTTACTTTTATTTTTTTCAACTTGATGTTCCATGGACAAGGTTGATCCCAAGCTGATTTTAAAGGGATTATGTGTGGCAATGTAATTAATAAAATATGACTAATTCTCAAAGTTCTATACTTGGCTTTATTTGTGGTGAGAAAAGATGTACTATTGAACTCAGCTCCAATCAGAAATAATTCACAATAAATTAATTGTAAAAACAAAAAATATAGGCATACTGTAGTTGTTTTTACCTACATTACATTTTCTTGAATTTAATGAATTAATTTAATCTTTTACTCTCTCTCCTAACTTTGTTCCTAAATCATATTAATTGCTAGTTTACTATATATGGGCAAATGTCATAATCTGTACAAGAGAGTATTGAATGAGTGAATTTTATGTGTAACATGACCTTAATATGCCCACTTTATGAAACAATGCTTAAAAATAGAAGTAGAAATGACAACCCCAACCTGCACCCGTAATATTTCTTTCCCTAATTTTGTCGCACTTCTCTCTTCCAGATGATGGGGCGCTTCTTCAGTGGGCTCGCTCAGTCAGGTGCTTGGTGTTGTTTTGACGAATTTAACCGAATCGACATTGAAGTGTTGTCTGTCATCGCTCAGCAGCTCATAACCATACGAAACGCCAAAGCTGATAAGGTACACCCACACTCACATACAACACCACTTTTGCATTGTTCCCAAGACATTTACAGTGGGGCAAAAAAGTATTTAGTCAGCCACCAATTGTGCAAGTTCTCCCACTTAAAAAGATGAGAGAGGCCTGTAATTTTCATCATAGGTACACTTCAACTATGAGAGACAAAATGAGAATTTTTTTTTCCAGAAAATCACATTTTTTTAATGAATTTATTTGCAAATTATGGTGGAAAATAAGTATTTGGTCAATAACAAAAGTTCATCTCATCTCAATTTCATATACCCTTTGTTGGCAATGACAGAGGTCAAATGTTTTCTGTAAGTCTTCACAAGGTTTTCACACACTGTTGCTGGTATTTTGGCCCATTCCTCCATGCAGCTCTCCTCTAGAGCAGTGATGTTTTGGGGCTGTCGCTGGGCAACACGGACTTTCAACTCCCTCCAAAGATTTTCCATGGGGTTGAGATCTGGAGACTGGCTAGGCCACTCCAGGACCTTGAAATGCTTCTTACGAAGCCATTCCTTCGTTGCCCGGGCGGTGTGTTTGGGATCATTGTCATGCTGAAAGACCCAGCCACGTTTCATCTTCAATGCCCTTGCTGATGGAAGGAGGTTTTCACTCAAAATCTCACGATACATGGCCCCATTCATTCTTTCCTTTACACGGATCAGTCGTCCTGGTCCCTTTGCAGAAAAACAGCCCCAAAGCATGATGTTTCCACCCCCATGCTTCACAGTAGGTATGGTGTTCTTTGGATGCAACTCAGCATTCTTTCCCCTCCATACACGACGAGTTGAGTTTTTACCAAAATGTTCTATTTTGGTTTCATCTGACCATATGACATTCTCCCAATCCTCTTCTGGATCATCCAAATGCTCTCTAGCAAACTCCAGACAGGCCTGGACATGTACTGGCTTAAGCAGGGGGACACGTCTGGCACTGCAGGATTTGAGTCCCTGGCGGCGTAGTGTGTTACTGATGGTAGCCTTTGTTACTTTGGTCCCAGCTCTCTGCAGGTCATTCACTAGGTCCCCCTGTGTGGTTCTGGGATTTTTGCTCACCGTTCTTGTGATCATTTTGACCTCACGGGGTGAGATCTTGCGTGGAGCCCTGGATTGAGGGAGATTATTAGAGGTCTTGTATGTCTTCCATTTTCTTATAATTTCTCCCACAGTTGATATCTTCACACCAAGCTGCTTACCTGTTGCAGATTTAGTCTTCCCAGCCTGGTGCAGGTCTACAATTTTGTTTCTGGTGTCTTTTGACAGCTCTTTGGTCTTGGCCATAGTGGAGTTTGGAGTGTGACTGTTTGAGGTTGTGGACAGGTGTCTTTTATACTGATAACAAGTTCAAACAGGTTCCATTAATACAGGTAACGAGTGGAGGACAGAGGAGCCTCTTAAAGAAGTTACAGGTCTGTGAGAGCCAGAAATCTTGCTTGTTTGTAGGTGACCAAATACTTATTTTCCCGAGGAATTTGCAAATAAATTCATTAAAAATCCTACAATGTGATTTTCTGGATTTTGTTTTCTCATTTTGTCTCTCATAGTTGAAGTGTACCTATGATGAACATTACAGGCCTCTCATCTTTTTAAGTGGGAGAACTTGCACAATTGGTGGCTGACTAAATACTTTTTGCCCCACTGTATATTGGCGAAGAACATTGCCCCACTATCCTTAAATTCTAAGTAACAGCAAGGGATAAGCTTACAGATCTCAAGAGTGAGTCAGTTGACGATTAGACAACTGAGTCCACTGTACCAACGTGCTGATGGTTTCCAGTTGTCACTGTAAAAAAAAAAAATATCTAGCTTCATATTAATGGCTGGACAGTAGGACCAGCCCAACAACATCAAAACTCTGTCCCTCTGTCGTAATTAGTGTAATGACGTCATTGTTGGCGTTTCCCCATCGGCTATGGCCCTTTCAAACTATTGGCACGGCACAGGCTTTATCTCTATTATCTCCCATCATCAGCTGGTTAACTTCCTTAATACACCGTGGATGTTGTTGTTGCTGCCAGCCATTTTAACTGTTTTGAGCTTAGTAGCACACTCAAAGTAGGCTACATGCAGATGTACGACACACCACCGTGTGTGTGCGCGTGTGTGTCTGCCTGCTTCTCTCTGTCGCTCTCTCTTCTTACACAAATGAGTGTGTGGAACAAGTAGGCCTACATCATTTAGAAGAAGAAAAAAAACAATCACAAACAGCAGTGACACTCAGCTATTTCTAAATAAACATAGTGGATGGGCAGATGTTGATTTTTATTCATTACATTCATCATGTAAAAGTCTGGGGAATTGAAATTGCTGGAACAGCAGGGAAATGGGCAGGAAAATCAAAATGGTTGGCAATCAGGGCATGCATATTTGATCATTTATCAGAATCAGATAATTTCTATTACATTTAATATATCTTCTATATGGTTTAAATTGGATTATCAATGGGTTTTCTTGCAAGATTCGCCCCGCCTTGTGGGAAAAATAGACGACACAGCAAAATGAGAGCTGCAATAGCACAATTGCTCAACATGGGTGCAAAAAGGAAGCGGGTAGCGCTTCAGCAATCTGTGTAAACCCAGTGAAAAATAAACTACTTAAATAACAAAAAGGAGTAGGCCTACACATTATGAAGAAAGAAGAAATTGTCTTTAAAACCGAACAATCTGAAAGTAGCACAAGGAAACAATGCCAGTCACTTTCCAGCGGAAACTAAATGTTGTTTGTAGCAAACTATATAAACTCATACTGAGGGACGTTTAGAAACAATGAAAATTCAAGACTTTTTGTCCTCAACAGATCTCATTCAGTATCAGTCATTCATCCTGTCCTCCTCCCAGGTACTCAAACCTACACCGCCAAAGTCCAATGACTTCAATGACATGCAAAATAGTTAGTAATACTTGTAGATTTACAGCTGAAAGAGGGAGGACGGGCTGATTTGTCTCAGCCAGCAGCTAAGTTTACAATAATTTACAAATTTTAAATTACATGGCAAACTAAGATAAAGAAGATTACAACAGAGCAAATTAAAATATGTAATATGTACATTTCAACTGAATAGCAGCCAGTAATCTACTGTAGCATTACTGTATTTTCTATCAAGACCATCAGGTTAGGTGCCAGCACAGATTACATAAATTAGAAGTTAATTAGGTCCATACATCCCCGCCACATGCAGACTTTACTTGCTTGTGTAGACATCACATGCACACATAAACCGGAGCATCTCGCATCTAACACTCTGTGTTTTGCAGCTGTCAAGGTTTCGATTTGAGGGCCGGGAGATCAAGCTGGTGATGACGTGTGCTGCATTCATCACCATGAACCCAGGCTATGCTGGAAGAACAGAGCTACCTGACAACCTTAAAGCTCTCTTTAGACCCATAGCCATGATGGTGCCAAACTACGCACTCATTGCTGAGGTAACAGGCTCTCTGCGTGTGCGTTGTTCTATTGTGCTTGATCATTTTCTCTTCATATCTTTTATCAGTGCCTTTTTTCTCTCCCTTCCTGCAGGTGATTTTGTACTCCGAGGGATTCCAGTCCAGTAAGACTCTAGCGAGGAAAATGACCCAGATGTACAAGCTGTGCTCTGAGCAGTTGTCTCAGCAGGACCACTACGACTTTGGCATGAGAGCTGTCAAGTCTGTCCTGGTCATGGCTGGGTCAGAGCAACACACTCATGCACACACTGACACACATGTGCATTCATATAGAGACAAACAAACATTCACCTTTTCACGCATGTTCCAGAAGGACCATTGTGACTTTAACAGTCTTGCAGACATACACTTAGTATTAAAACACACACAGTTGTCATGTTTTAGTCCATTGAAGAGACAGTCCTCATCGGTGAGTTTGGTAGAAAAAAGAAAGATTTGGACACAGTAAAAACACAGTTGTTCCTGATCTGCGTGGGTGCATATATTTGAATAAATCTCCAAGGGAAGAAGAGGGACTTGAACACACTGATTGATTTTCAGCCTTTAATCAGAGTCAAAACGACTCGTTTTGACTCTGATGAAGAGACAGTAGTGCTGAAATGTTCGTCTGTTTGCACAATTAAAGGCTGCAAATCAATTAGTGCGCTCCAGTTCCCTTAGAGGTTTGCTGTGCTAGAACTGAGAAGCACCTGATTCAGCTGCATGCTGGAAGATACACAAATAATTCTGTTTCAACTAAATGTGAATGGATTTTTTTCGTTGTAGTGAAAGTCATGGTTTCGCCAGTTGGTTATTAGCTGAAGCTCAGGGAATTGTAATTGGCTTGTGAGTCATTGTCTGTCTTTGCCTACATATTACTCCTCTTAGTCTGCTTCTTCCATGCTAAGAGCACATTCATTATCTCCCACTCTAATGTCTCTAATGTTTTTTAATTGTTTATTTAACGACAGACCAAACGTGTCGCAAAGATCAGGTTGTGCAATATTGAATCATCAATTTATGTTGCCTGCTTATTATCTGTATTACATCTCTCTTGTAATGCAACTATTTTCCAGTAATGAATTTGCTCATTATAATATAAATGTTCCCGTATTATTTATATATATTTAAATGAGTGCACCGACTTCTTTGAAGAGATGCCTTCATTTTCACTTAATTAACATTGAGCATAAAGTCCAACATGGAAATGTGCCAGATTTAGCCATGCACTTTAATTTTCATCTGCAGTCCCTAGCAGGTTAATGGCTTAAAAGAAAACATTAGATAAGTTACAACAATACAACGCATAAAACAAGAACACATAAGCATAGACAAGTAAAATGACACAACCACTCTTCCAGATTAGTGATAGACCGATTTTATCGGCCGGCCGATATATTGGGCCGATATTTGCATTTTTACGTGTATCGGCCGATACACGGCTGCTGCGTTCGCCGATAGAGTTTTCCCGGCATTATTTACAGACAGACGTCCACAGTCAGCTCTGTGTTGCTGGAGACGCTGCAGTTCACGTGCAGACCATGCACTGCCCCTCCCCCACTAGCAGAGTGCTAGACTGCCATGGTGCTGGAAGCCTGGCAGGCTTCCAGCACCATGGCAGTCTTAAATTACAAATCAAGCACTTTATTTCAGTGGCTACTTTTCAGGTTTATTGACTTATTAAATTATTTAAATGTGTTGACAAAGGACATTTTGTGATGACCTGATTATATCTGTCTTATAATATGTCAGCAAGCAATGCATCATCAAGGCTGTGTTGTAGATGTTGATGAAAGCCTTGCACAGTTATATGCAGTGCACCCATCCATATGATGCACGTTGCACACATAATTTGGGTGATATGAATGTAAGATGATTGCAGAAGGGACACTTCTGTGTTTTTGTTTATTATTTTTAAAGAAATGGCAGAGCAGATTCCGAAAACAAATCCAGTGTGGCAGGGTTTACATTTTCATGATGTAAATTGAGGGAGCAAAAGCAGTATCGCCTCCAAATATCGGCACTAAAAAATCCATATTGGTCGATCCCTATTCTAGATCATGACAGATAGCAGGTTGATGGCATGAGAGAAACGTAACACAGGTAGCACATAGACACAGGTAAAAGTGCATAGACACACATTAAAACACATCAACAACACAGAAGCACCAAGCACATACAAAGACACTACTATACAAACACATTCCGGATTATGGCAGCATATTTGATTTGTCAATAACAATGCTTAATGGATTTGGAGAAGGATTTGATAGATGTGATGTTCCTTAGTTCTTAGGGTATGCTATTCCATGTATGGGCTGCTCGAAATTAAAAAGCTGACTGTACAAAACTACTTTTTCTACATGGTATTTTACAATCCCCTCTTCAATCCCTAATGTTGAAAGTGTTACTGATTTTCTTTGATATGTTCTTTTTTTATGAAACTGACTAGTAGTTAATCAATGTAGTTTCTAGTGAACAACATGCAAACTGAGGATTGTTCTTCAGTATGACAAAGACGTAGTGAGGAATGAAGGAAATAAAAAAGGACAAACAAACAAGTAAAACAGGCTAATGAAATGAGAAACTGCTTGATGTATGCAGTAACAAACTTCACATGAAATGCATATAATTGAATGTAATGATGTGTGTGTTCTTAGATCTCTAAAGAGAGAAAACCCCCATCTCAGTGAGGATGTGGTTCTTATCAGAGCCCTGAGGGATTCCAACCTGCCAAAGTTCCTCACTGATGATACTCTGTTGTTTGGGTAAGCCAATCACACATTTTGGTAAGGAAGCACATCTTACTTCTGGTGCTCCAAATGCACACATACAAAAAAAATAACAGGATAAAAACACCAGACCTACACAAACGAGAAAAAGGTGTTGTTTTCTGTGTTGTTACATGTGAAAACAATTATTTTTCTATTGCGCGCGTGTATATACTGTATGTGTGTTTGTATTATGCCAACAGTGGTATCCTATCAGACCTCTTCCCTGGTGTGATTATTCCCGAGCATGACTACGGTGTGCTGTACACCACCATCCTGGAGTCTCTGGTTAAGCGAAACCTCCAGCCACTGGATAGCATGACCAAGAAGGTACAAGGGCACGTGATGTTCCTTATTTTTTCATTTCCTTATGAATATTTTTAGTTCTGTAAAACACTTTGCATGTAATATATAAATTTTAAGATGAGGCTGGTATTCTTTATTTTTTCTTTCTTTCATCAACCATGAAAAGACAAACCAACAATGTGTTAGTTCATCCCATAATATAGGGCTGGGACGATACGCTTTTGTCCCAATTCGATTCTTTCACGATACATGGGTGCCAGTTTGACTTGTATTGCTATTTTCATTAATTGCGATTCTAGAAGTAATGCGATTCAATAGTATCGAGTGTTGCGATTTTCTTTTTCTTCTTGAACAAAAACAAAAGTTTAATAATACACTTCTAGAGACAATATATCATGAGACATTTCTAAACAGTCAGTCAGACAATTGTTTTTCATAAAGAATGCTTAGTCTGACATTTATTCAATTTGTAAAGAAGTGCATAACATGTATTTTCTGCTTTCTGTTTTGCTGGAAACGGATATGATATATAAACAGTAAATAATTAGGTGAATCATTGGTAAAATGGATAAATAAAAAATATCGATTCTAGGGAAGAAAATTGATTTTTAAAGTCACCGCATAAAAGTCACAATACATACGATTTTCAAATCCCCCCCCCAAAATTATTTTTTAACTTCCGTACCCTGTCTGTTGAACTTATCCCCAGGCCCATTTGCTCCTGCTGATGATGACTGATGATTACAAAAATTCACAAACATATAAAGGACTATGTTTAGCTGTGGATTAATACACATTTGGTGTGCTAGTGACAATTAATAGCACCCAGGATTAACTCAAAATAAACAAATATGGTGCGTATGTAATCATAATGACAAGAAAAGTCACATTCCACCAGTAGGCACAGCAGGTCCTCCACTAACCAAAGGATTAGTGGTTCGATCCTTGGCTCCTTCTGCTGCCAATGGTTAGGCCAGTGCATAGTAGCTTGCCACCATTGGTGTGAGTGTGTAAATGGAGACATGCGAGACAAATTACAAAGCACTATGGATAAAAGCACTATATATTGTAGTTTATGTACCTTTTCATTTATGTTTTATAATAGTTCTTTGACAACACTGGAAGTCTATGGCACCAGGGAATAAGCTATGTCAAGCTTTAGCCACACAGGCAATAGCTGTTAATAGGATCACTCCATTGTTTTTGTATTTTCATCAGATTAATTAACCATAATAAAGATTATACAATATTGCCAGCCTTATCTTTTAAAGGGTTGGTTCACACAAATTATAAAAATACAACAAGGCGCGGAAATATAATGCAGGTCAATTCAGATGCGTTGTTTGTTTCACTTTGCTATAGTAGTACACTTGTATGTATTTAGTTTGTTTTGTAAAACAGGTTCCTCCTCAAAACATGCCCTCATTCCTCTCCATACACTTCTTTTATTACGACCAGGTGATCCAGCTATATGAAACCATGTTAGTGCGTCATGGTGTCATGTTGGTAGGGCCTACTGGTGGAGGTAAGACCACTGTGTACAGCATCCTGGCAGACACACTGGAGACCCTTCAAGGCACGGAGCACAAGGCTAACAACCCCTTCTATCAACATGTCAGGACTTATATTCTCAACCCAAAATCTGTCACAATGGGAGAGCTATATGGAGAGGTACTGCAGACAAGAGAACTAATTACACAACCGTTTTTTCACTTCTCTCTCTACATTCATTATTATGCTCAACCCCTCAGGTTAACACACTAACACTGGAGTGGCGTGACGGACTGATGGCGCTGAGTGTCCGTGATGCAGTCAGCGACACCACAGATGACCACAAGTGGGTGATCTGCGATGGGCCAGTTGACGCCCTGTGGATTGAGAACATGAACACAGTGCTGGATGACAACAAGATGCTCTGTATGGCTAACAGCGAGCGAATCAAGCTTACTCCATCCATACATATGCTGTTTGAGGTTAGAGCTGAACATTTTGTCTAGTCAATAAGCAGTTTTCAAACTCATATGTTGAAGACAGGTCGGACCTGGGTAAACGGCTCAATCTAGAATAACAATGTGATGCTCTCTGCTTTAGTGAATAATGACATGGTTCTACAGTGTTTTGTGCTCCTAGATCAACTGATTTATATTAGTCTATTTCATCAACTGTGGTTTTCAGGTCCAGGACTTGGCTGTTGCATCTCCAGCTACAGTCAGTCGCTGTGGGATGGTATATATTGACCCAGATGAGCTCAAGTGGATGCCCTATGTCCAGACATGGAGCAGTGGTCTAGGAGCGAAGGTACATACTGTGTCTCTGTCATTCCCAGACCTGTTATAACAGTATTTGATTGCAAAATGCCTTTAAAAGTGGCCAACAGCGTGCTCAGGATCTAATGTAATCTTATATTCTTTTTGTGGAACTGTGACTGTGTGTTCCTGAGTGTTTGTGCACCGAATGAATGAATGAATGGTAATGTGCCTTTTCAGGCATTATTAGCAGAATAACTTAAGCATTAGCATAAATGTTGATGACAGCACATCACATCAATGTATTTGTTTATAGCTTGCAACATTAGCCCTTATAGCCTTTTAAGGTTACTTAACAATGCAGTAAGTGGGTCATCGCTCTCCTTAATTTTGAACTCTCTCTCTCTCTTGTTGTAGATCTCTCTGTTTCAATGTCTAATTGACAAGTTTGTTGTATTTATCTAAAAATCTGTCATTTGTTGTTTTTTGTGTGCCTTTTTTTGTCTTTGTGCCTTCTCCTCGTTTCTCTCCACATTTCTCTCCCACCTTTGAGTATTTCCATCTCCCCATTCAGATGCTTCAATCCGTTTTGTACCAAGCAACATTATTTTTGGGATTTATTTCCTTAGTTTCAGTGTTGCATTCTGCTTCGTTTGGGAAAATTTTGATTACACTTTCAACTAATTTGTAGTTGCTGGAGTTAGAGTTTATTCAAGTGTTTAATTAGTTTTTTTTTATTTTCACTTAGCTATTTTAGCTGAGAGAGTCTGTCTCTTTATGTCTCTTGGGGACAGGGAGAGCATTGTCCATACTTTACATTTTAAATTTTGTCTAACACTCTCGTTCAAATTAGTAGCTTGTGTACCTGTTCAAGAAATAGTTCAACACTTTAGGAAATGAGCTTATTCCCTTTAATAAATTTGAAAATCAATACCACTCTAGACTGAAAACAGCTAGCCTTTCTCTTTCTTACTGTTCGAAGATAAAAAAGAGGCCAGTGAGCTTTAGAAATGCTGGAAGGTGGATTTGTTTTTTTACCTTTACACAGAGTCAGGCTAGATGTGACCCCCTTGCCTTCAGTCATTTATCCTAAGCTAAGCTAACTATCCCAGGCTTCAGCTTTGTATTTAGCGGACAGATATGAAAGTGATTTCAATCTTCACATCTAACTCTTGGCAAGAAAATAAATAAACAATTTTGTAAAAAAATGTCAAAACTATTCAACTGTATCTGTATCAAACTAACTAGGTTGAATTGATGATAAACGTATCTTAAAGATGACTTCATAACCTTACACTCCTGCCTCTGTTCACTCCATGATCTCTCTCTAGCTCCCAGACCCAGTGCGGACATACCTGCTGGAGCTGTTTGAGCAGTATGTGGAGAAGGGTCTTCAGTTTGTGTTGAAGCATTGTACCCAGGCGATGCGACAGGTTGACATCAGTAAAGTCACCACTCTGTGCTCCCTGCTGGAGGCTCTGCTGCTGGGCGAAGGAGGGCCAGACCTTCAAATGGTACATTAAACACAAACTGTAACTGTCACTTTAGTCTATTTCAGTTCTGTCTATTGTGCCACACCAGGACCGGTCTATTAATGCAAATAAGGACATTTTTGCACAATAACTCAGCACTATAATTAAAAACATTCAGTGTTGTGGGCAAGGTCAGATGACAGAGGCAGGACCTCAAATGTCACCAATACCTTGTAGATGGTTGGACACCACAACTGCATACAGTCAATATAGGTGTGTGTACTTAATTTTGAACCATGCCATAACTTACTAACTAACCTTCTTCCCTTTTTCTGTTTATGTGTTGGTGTCAGGATTCCAAACTTCTTAACAGTGTATTATGTCAGACCTTCATATTTTGCTACCTGTGGGCAGTCGGCGGAAACCTGATCAGTTCTCACTGGGATGCTTTTGACAACTTCATCAAACAGCAGTTTGAAGGCAACAGCAATGCTACGGTATATACCTGTGCACACACCCACACCCACTCATACATACCGAGATAGATGGACAGTATAGAGGGCTTTATCACTATACTATATTGTAACATTTGCAGACACTGCATATGATATGTTCATAACACAGCGACATGCATAAAGACAGACAAGTCACAACTTTGTCTTGTCCCAGTGCTGCAGTTAAAACTCTGCCACTCAAGGCATTCTTTTCCCCCTCATCTGTATTACAGAGTCAAATCCAACGCGTTTGCAGACATTAGCATGAAATATGTGAAAAGGCCTGAAGGTTAGCTGCTATTATATTACATCAAAGTATTTTTGGCACTGAATGTATCTCACTTGAGTATAGCTAGTCCAAAAAAGGTTTATTCCCTATGATATCACTCACTCATGTGAAAAGAAGACATCAAGAAAGAGCATCCATATCGTACATTTTTGTAATACTGTAATACTTATAGTGGGTTATACATATTGGAAAAATAATAAAAAGTTGAGCTTTGTGCCAGGGTTATAAAATTGCAGTGATGCATATCATTATTCTACCATGCCAACTTTAAAGAATTATGAGTTGGTCGTTAGACAATGGGGGAAGGTAGATGCTGGGGGGCTTTGAGTCCGTCCGCCTAACAGCAAATGGAAAGTTGATTGTTTGAGAGGTTTGTCTTGGCTGGCAGCAGTGGCAGGTGATTGAGGGAATTCCTTAATGACAAAGGCAGAACACAGTAGGGCAGAACAGGACTCACTTACCTCAAGGTGGAGTGAGCATGGAAGGGAAAGGTTTATGATAAACCTGTTTGAGTCGTGACTCACTCTGATCTTTCACCCGTGTCTTTAAATTAACTCACGAGTCGCGAGTCTCTAGTATCATTAACTCGGATCATTTGAGTCCTACTACAATTCAATCTAAAATGATAACAGCGCCACACACAAACCTCTTGCAACATTAGCTACTGCTAGTCCTAGCTGCCAAAAGTTTTATAACTTACAATTTCGTAGGCAACCACAACTCAACTCAAGCGACTGAGTGAGCAGGGAGACAGTCCAAGACAGGTTATAGGAACTTCCCGACCCGCAGACTCCGAGCCGGAAACATTGCAAGCTCTCAGACCACGGGACTGACTCACTCGAGGACTCATGAGTCATCATGACTCATGAGTCCTCGAGTGAGTCAGTCAGTCGCGCGAATCGGCCGGCTACGTTGTCATGAGTGGATCTGTAGAGCGAGTGAAGTCTCTCCTCGAGTCAGGGTGAAAAGGAAATCCACAACAAAACCCATTCTTTCACTTCTGAAACAACATACAATGTTCTGCACGTAGCCTAGGCCTACTGTAGGTTTGGTGTATAAATGTATATTAAAATGCAATTAGGTCGAGCAGACCAACAAAAGCCATTCTTTTACTTCTGAAATAACATGCTTATAGGTTTGGTGTATAGATGTAGCATATCAAAATTAGGTTGATCGATTAAAAAAAAAAAAAAAGTATATATCAGATCTGAAATAGTAAGTCTGCACCGAGTGAATCCACGGAACTTCCTACTACATTAGTGGTTAGAGACAGTGGGCTTGGACTGAGTTTCCTTGGCGATTTAGCAATATTGACTCAAGTCACTCGCACAACCCGGATCAGAAATCAGTTTAGTGAGTGACTCAGAATAACCCGAATCCTTAACAGGAATCGAGTTTGCCAGGCCCAGTTTATGAAGGCTTTAGAGTATACTCAGGAACATCCGACATGCTTCCACATTTGTTTAGGAGCTGATGTTTTTTTTTATTTTAAATAAATGTGTATTTAGGCATTTTAATATTATTTAGCTCAGAGAACTGTTTTGTGTACCTTTTTGTGTGTTTACCATGAGATAAAGCCAGTGTAGCCAGCTCCCAGCTGTGCAGTTTGAGAGAAAACAAACACATGGGCACATGCACACACACTACTAACAGCAGGATTCAGGAAAACAAACATGGCTGACAAATACTAATTCACGTGCCGCTGGGAAAACTTCCAAAGTTCCACATAACAAATCAATCAAGTCAAATGTGTTTCTTTATTGCCTGATTTCTGAGGAGGTTTTAAAGCTAATTGCATACTGTCTTACGAAGGCACTTTTTGTAAACAGTCATTACACTTTATTTGCCTAATTTCTGTGTGTATTTTATGTTAATATAAATTAATGTGTGCCATGCAGCTCCCGAGGGATGGTACCTTGTGGAGTTCTTTCATACCCTTTAACCACAAGCGTCTGGAGTCTTGGGAGAAGATAATCCCTTCATTTACATACAACAGTGAGCAGCCCTTTTTTGAGATGCTGGTCCCCACCACAGACACTGTCCGCTACGGCTACCTGATGGAGAAACTGCTATCTGTGCGACGTTCTGTACTCTTTACTGGCAGCACTGGAGTGGGGAAGGTAAGGATTCATGGATACAGTGAAAATGGTAGCAACACTGACATACTGTACTTTAAATACAGTGTGACCTCCAGTTGTATTGTGGTAGGAGACGTGTTGGAGTTATGAGCAAGTAATGTACATGAAGCTCATTAAGCTTATTAAAATTATTAACTGGGAAGATACTGTAAATACAATGTTTGTGTGCTCTTAATATTTGGCTCTTTGCTTTAGTTTAGATCTTGTCTTGTTAGTCAATGTGTACTGTAGATAGCACTTGGTAGTCTACACCCACCTTCCTGATTACATTTGTAGAAGGGATAGCTAGAGATCATGACTAAATGAAGACTAAGACTACACACAAAAATCATTAATACAACCAAACCTATAAATACTGCACCTATTCAGGTACACTTTAAAATGCAAGAACTACAGTGGTTGTAGAGATCATTACAAGATCCATATGAAATACCCCCAAAATGATTGACTGTTTAGCTTTGGTGCTGAGTTTTTCTACGATAGGGCTGTTTTGTCTTGCTTAACAATTAATCCTCAAGTTTGGAAGAAAGAAGGAAAAAATTCAAGTTGTCAGTGTTTTAAAAGTGTTTGAATGTGTCTGTCCCTGACAGTCGGTGGTGGCTCGGGGCCTACTTAACAGTATCCAGGAAAAAGCAGGATATGTCCCTGTCTACATCAACTTCTCGGCTCAGACCACCTCCGCCCGCACGCAGGAGATCATTGAGTCCAAACTGGAGAAAAAGAGAAAAAACATTATGGGTATTGGCTCACACGCTTTTGATATCATACAAACAGTATCATCCTTTGTACGCATCTGTACATCCGTTAACCTTTTTCTCCTTCTCTCCTTATCCTTTTCATTTCCCCTTCCTGTAGGTGCTCCTGGTAACAAGAAGTTAGTGGTCTTTGTTGATGACCTGAATATGCCTAAACTCGACAGTTATGGCTCTCAGCCCCCTATAGAACTCCTGCGCCAGTTCCAGGACTTTTCTGGCTTCTATGACAGAAACAAGTTCTTCTGGAAGGAGATTCAGGTATAAATGTATACAAATAAAATGAGCTACATTGTAACGACACATTTGACAGCTATGATTATGTATGTGCATATATCTTGGAGTTCAGCAGATGGCTGTTTGAGTGACTTATGTGGCTGTCCATTTTATAAATCTACAAACAGCCCAGTAAACATGCCTTTCAGTATTCAGTTAGAACAATTGTTTTAGATCGAGCATGTTTAACATTTACACATTTTGGCAACAAGGTGTTTGTTGTTTTTGCACAGTCAGCATCAACATCATTTCATTTGGACTTTTAATAAGGTTAGTCCATTTATATAAGAAACCCATTCATCTTGTGTGTCTATGTGTGTTTGACATACATATTGGCCTTATGGATTTTTTTATCTAAAGAAATGCTAATATAGTCATAACTATCTACAGCTTTTCAGATGCTAGAATGTCAGACTGCAGAGCAGTATAAATACTGGTAACACATCAGATTTGCTTAGGGGTGGAATTGTATTGTGTTTAAATGAAATGTGTGTACCTGATGTAGACATCTGATGAAGTTTCTGATGGGCGACATGTTTATCTTTTCTCTATTTTACATTTTGGCAAACCTCTCCTCCACTCCTTCTCCTTTCTACCTCTCCTCCAGGAAATGACCATTGTCGCAGCGTGTGCTCCTCCGGGAGGGGGGCGCAATCCGGTGACCCCCCGATTCATCCGCCACTTCAGCATGCTGTGTCTTCCCACACCCTCAGATCAAAGCCTCAAGCAGATCTTCAAAGTGAGGAGACACACATAGACAGACACACTCAAAGAATGTGGCTACATTTAATGTTGAAAAAGACGTCACAATCGTAATAAATAAATGATTTTGTTCTTACTGGTTTAGGAACAATATTATGAGGCCAGAATGTATAATGTTCATGCACTTATCTCTATGATATCTGACTCTTGCTCTCTCACTCTCTCTCATTTCTCCATCTCACCCCACTCCCCACTGCTAATCACACTTACTTCCTTCTGTAAATGCTTGTTATTATCTCTTTTCCCTCCTAACCTTCCTTCAGGCCATCCTGGGCGGTTTCTTTAGTGAGTTTTCCCAGGAGGTGAAGGATAGTGCCGATCAGATTGTGGATGCATCTGTGGAGATTTACAACCGCTTGAGTGTAGATCTGCTGCCCACTCCCGCTAAGTCCCACTATGTCTTCAATCTCCGGGACCTCTCCAAGTGCGTCCAAGGTGAGACACATGCTGTGAAAGACAAGCACACATTCAGATCAGCTCATTGGACACCCATGGCTCCACAAAGAGCAGCTGCCGCTGTCACAACTGCTAATGACAAACAGCCCAGAGCCCAGTTCAGGGGCTGGGCAGTTGTGGATGCCTTTTTGCAGAATTGACATCTCTTATGCAGCTTTCCAGTTCCACTTGGCTAGCCAGCAGCCAGATTTCTATTTTGTTGAGTTTCAGAAACAGAAACACAAATAAGAGTGAGAAAGAATAACGGTAATGCATACCACTGAAACACAGGCTGAGATGTACAGGTAGTATCTTGTATCCAGATATGTCCAATTGTTCTGCCTTTTGAAAGGCCCCTCGGAATTTGACTTGGAGCAGTGTGTTGGTTTTTGGTTGAAACTTGTATTTCCAATCACTGGGGATTTGATCACTAAATATGCATTTTAATGTTCAGGCATACAGCATGTACTCTCTCTCTCTTTTCCTCAACAGCACAAACTAAACTATAGCTTTGCTGAAAGAGACTTACAGACACAGAGAATGTCTAAATCGTTGTACCTCCACAGCTTGGGGCACAGCTGTGATTTATCTCTTCAAGCCACATTACCAACATTTATGGGCTCTGTCTCAGCCTCATGCTCCCAGATTGTCTGCACCATCACCCTCTCTGCCTCCTTCCCTCTCTCCCTCCCCCCCTCTCTTCCTTTACCCAGCAGGCATCATTATAGCATGAAGATGAGCTGAAGTGACTTCTACAAGGGTTTTCTGTATACCACTTGTTCCATATAGCTAGAGTGCATTACTCAAACACACAGTTCCCCTTAGCAGTACATACTGTTGGTGAGGGGTAATAAACTGACACCCGCTCTTCCCATTTTCTTATATCACTGACATCACATGGCCTCTCTCTACACAATGTCTTTTTCTGTTTTGTTTTACTTTAAACGTATCCTTCGCAGTTGTCTTCATATGGCTTCATAACGAGTAAGTAAAGCAGCTGCTAAAAGTGAGCAGAAGAAATATTTTTCGGAGATACTTACAGACAATATAGGATTTCCCACCAAGCCACTTAAGCTCTTCATTTTATTTTTATTTTATTTTTAATTTTACGTATCTTGCGTCTCTACAATGTTTTCCACTGCGTTGGAAATTGTTATCCAATCAAGCTGTCATGGAAATACTTACAGACGTTGCCTTGGCAAAAAGGGAAAAAGAAAAGCGATCGACTCAGAAACTGACGACTGATAGAGCTCACGCATTCCTGTAGCTGATTACCACATGGCAATCTTACTTCCTGTTTCCCAGCATGCACTGGTACTACGTTACTATGGTTACAAAGATAAACAAACCACACTGAACTGCTGAAACAAAGTAGAACACATTTTCAAGCGGCATGACACTCCCCGCTTGGGCCCACATTAATTAACAGAATCAGTCTTTGGAGAGAGAAGCAGAACCACTTCTGTAATGGGCCGAGAAAAAGTCTTTCTGGTTCCATCCTTGACGACTTCCACTTGAACCTTCCGGACCAATCCATCTTCTCCTGGAAAGGTTTTTGCGATGATGCCCTTAGGCCATTGATTTCTCTTTGCCTGATTGTCTTTTAGGAGAACTATATCTCCTTTTTGGAGGTTTGGCCTTTTTTCTTGCCACTTGTGCCGAAGCTGCAATGTTTTGAGGTATTCATGTTTCCACCTGTTCCAAAACATGTCTGCTAGGCCCTGAATCCGCTTCCACTCCTCTCTGACGAGATGCGCTTCCTCAAAGCTTCCTGACTCTCTCTTGAGAGAGTCGACTTGACCTCCTGGATGTCTGCTCTGTCCTCCTCCCCGCCGTCCTCTGAAGTGGAAGGGGACGACTTAGATTTCCAGGTAGGTGAGTAGGGGTGAAGCGCTGTTACATGAGCAGTGCTCTCACACTCTGTACATTTGAGCTCAGCGGTGCAGTTCTTTGCAAGATGCTCTGTGGAGGAGCAACAGTGAAAGCAGATGTAATGCTCTTTTAAAAGCTGTTTGCGATCATTTATGCTCTTCTCACGGAAGCCTCTGCATTTCCTCAGAGGGTGGGGCTTTTTATGCAGAGGACAATGTTTTATTTGGATCAATTCGTTCCATACTTTCTCTACACTCTGCCTTAGCAGTTCCTGAGACCTGCGTCTTGTGAACATATATGGATGTCTTTGTAGGCCTCTCCCACTTACTCTTTCTCTCTGCTGGAGCTTGCATGAAGAGGTTAAAGCTTGAGTCAGGGTGAGCCCTTGCCTCCGTGGCGATGAAGTTTACCAACACGGAGAAAGGTGGGAAGCTAACAAAATGTTCCTTTTTGTATCTTGTACCAAAGTAAAGCCACTTCTCTTGTATGTTGTATGGGAGTTTCTCGATGATAGGCTTAATTCCTCTGGAGGTATCCATGTACGACAAGCCTGCAAGGTAGCCGTCTTCTTTGGCGGCTTGTAGCTCTGACAACAGGTCGGCTAGATCCCTGAATCTCTGTGGATCTTTTGTTGTGACTTTTGGAAAGTTTTCTAGTTTGTTGAACAGAGCCTGTTCGACGGCTTCTGGCGAGCCATATATTTCATCGAGGCACCCCCATGCCAAGTGCAGTCCAGTTGCTTGATCCTTAATGTTAACTGTTTTTATTCTTCTTACTTGTTCTGCTGACTCTATTCGCAGATACTTGGTGAGGTGGTTAGTTCGTTCAGGAACGATGTTTTCCAGGCCCAATAGTTCATTGGCTGGTCATCATATGCGGTGAGGCCTGACGTCACCAGGCGGCTGCGAGCAAGGTATTTGGTGAGGTCTCCAGTGGATGTAGAATGGTCATAGCTAGCTCCATAAGGCGTCCTTTGAGCAGGCGGGTGAGCAGGAGATGAAGAATCCTGTTTGAAGTTCTGTTGCAGACGATTCCCACCAAGCTGAGGAGCTGGAGAGGAGTTGAGAGGCTGATTGAAGCTTTGTTGTGGCGGTGCCCCACTGGTCTGAGGGGCCTGAGGAACTTGGTGTGGCATAATGTCAGCCGAAGCAGCAGCTTGGGTTTGACTTGCATTAAGTGGGTGGGTTGTTGAAGGGATAACATTGATTGGTTGAGGGTGTGGAGGATGAAGCGTTGGCGAAGCATAGTCACCCCCTCTTCCGACAAATAGACCCTTGCTGCATACGCGCTGGTCTTTGACCGATTGGAGGACCGGGCTGTTAACCTCACTGCATACTTCAAAGCCCATATATTGTAAACCAGCCACAAGAGCATTTGCCTCTGCTATGGCAGCATCCTTTTCTTTTTCATCGTTTAATGCATCAAGATTAGCTTGAACTCGTGCCTGCTCCACTTTAAGTTCAATTTCCTTTTGCGCATGTGCTGCTCTAGCTTGCGCCGCTTCAGCTTTTGCCTTTGCCATGGTGACGGCCATGCTAATCTTCGATCTGGACGATGTACCAGATGAGCGACTGCTTCTTGAGCGCACAGTCTCAGACTGGTTATCTCCATTTCCTTTTTTACTGTTGCTACGTTGTGACATTGTGACTCACCGCGTTTTCAATATCAGGAGAAGGAAGCTAGTGCGTAGCTGACAGGAAGCTGTAGCGTTAGCCGCTTATCTCTTGGTATTGAGTTGCTCCGTAGGATGGCAATCCTTGTGTCCCTCGTTAGCTGTGTTGCCGTCTTTTCACTGTCATGGGCTATTTTCCATTCAGCTTAAACACTCCCAAGAAACTCCAGAACACAGCTGATTAATTTCCATGAAGTTTACTGGGAATTTTGTGAAACTGCAATACAGTACAATGAGATGTCTATATTATTAATCAAACCCAAATACACAGCAACAGTGTAAATAGCACCGTTTAGCTAACATAGCAGTGTAGCCTACATGATAAACACAATCAAGCTAGTAAAAACAACCAGCAGTAATAAACATAAAGCTAACTTAACCAAGCACGAACTAATTAGCTTCTTAGCCGTCTCAATAATCTTACAAAATTAAAATATGCAGTAACGTAATGTTACACGATGAGAAATACTTACAGACGTTGTCTTGGCAAAAAGGGAGAAAGAAAAGTGATCGACTCAGAAACTGACGACTGGTAGAGCTCACGCATTCCTGTAGCTGATTACCACATGGCAATCCTACTTCCTGTGTCCCAACATGCACTGGTACTACGTTACTATGGTTACAAAGATAAACAAACCACACTGAACTGCTGAAACAAAGTAGAACACATTTTCAAGCGGCATGACACAAGCTGTGTCTTACCTTTTTGTTGTGCTCTTCTTGGTTTTCTTCCTTTTGTTTTCTTGGAGATATTTTAATGAGCTCCCTGTTTTTAGCCTTACATTTTTTTTCTTATCCTTTTGCTCCTATGTACAGCATGTATTTACTTAAAGGGCCCATATTATGCTTATTTTCAGGTTCATAATTGTATTTTAAGGTTGTACCTGAATAGGTTTACATGATTTAATTTTCAAAAAACACACTGCACAGCTCTCTCTCACTGCTGCAGATCCTCTTTTCATCTGGTCTCTGTTTTAGCTACAGAGTGAGACCTCTTTTCTTCTTCTTCTGTACTATCTTTGATTGCACTCGCACATGCGCAGTAGCTCAGATGTAGGTCATGTCAGCTAGCTAGCTCCATAGACAGTAAAAGAAAGGCTGTTTCTACAACTTCGGTCAGTTACGAGGCAGGATTAGCTGGGAGACTTCTAAATGAGGGCGCACATGGAAGTAGTTCTTTTGTAGATTATGGTGAACTTGTGTGTGTTGTAGCAGCGCTTTGCTATTGAGAACGAGGTAGCATGCTAGCGTTAGCACAAGCGTTAGCATGCTAACGCTACGAGCTAACGGTTGCGGTTAGCCAGCTCGTTTCGGCTTGTGACGTCACAAGCCGTGCCGATTTTGAACAGCTCACCCGGAGACTGAAGGCAGGACACATTCAGAAACCAGTATCTCACTCAAAACAGCATGGATGGATTTTTTTCAAAGTTTGTATGTGTGTGGAAGCACCAGAGACACAAAAGAACACCCCAAATCCCAGAAAAAGTGTTTTTTTCGTAATATGGGCACTTTAAGATAAGTACAACTGAACAATTCTCCTTTCCGTACATCTTCTTGTTGACCTCTCTTGATGTCTAGGTATACTGCAGTGTGAGCCAAGTCAAGTGAGAGACAGGAACCAGATCTTCCGTCTCTTCTGCCATGAGTGTCAGCGAGTGTTCCACGACCGACTCATCAACAACCAAGATAAGACCTATTTCAACACCATCGTCTCTGAGATGGCCAGTAAGAACTCGGTCACAAAGGCCGTCCCGATAACTCACTTTGCTAAAGTTCACTCTACCCATTTTCCACTTATTTTGCACCTTTGTAATACCCCTCCTTTGACCCTCTCTCTCTTACTACCAGGCAGATATTTTGGCATTACCTTGGAGCCCTCATACTTTGTGACTCAGCCCATCATATTTGGAGACTTCATCAAGGCCAGATTCTCTCTTCTTATTGAAAATGCTTGACAAATTCAGAAAACATTTTGATTTCTAGATTTAAACCAAAATACCTCACAACATTTGTTTATTACAATTGCTCTTCATCTAATAATCCCTGTAGGTGGGTGCAGAGAAAGAAGATCGTCTGTATGAGGATCTGACAGACATGAATAAGATTAAGGTTGTTCTCCAAGATTACCTCGATGATTACAACATGACCTTCTCCAAAGAGACAAAGCTGGTTTTCTTCCAGGACGCCATTGAGCATGTCTCCAGGTGTGTACACGCAAACTTACACCACTGAATTGCCAGATTTTTTGTAAGGCGGCTTCTTAGTTGGTGGTTAATAGATTTTAGCTGCAGGTGGTACAAACTGTGAGAAGAGAGTTACACCAATAAGAAAAGAATATCTAGAAAGTCACTGTGATATGCTCAAGTAGTGTTTGTCACACATACAGTATGTTGCTGCTGATGGTGACTAACATTTTTGGATGTGCTTTGATTATTGATGATTAAGTTATTTTTGTACATCAAGACTCAGCTTATACAAACATATAATGATCAGTATTGTTGTATCACTGCATATCACTCCATAGAAATCTGTTCTTTAACAATACAAGCGTGTAGTCAGTAGGTAGGGCTACACGGTCTTGCTCAAAGACCCTCTCAAAGGATATGTGGCTCACATGACATTGAGCCTGTGACCTGTATATATCTTTATAACCACATCATTTCCTACTGTTTTTGTTTAAAAAATAATGACAATGCTATTTGTCTTATCTTTTACTGTAGGATTTCCCGTATGATTCGCCAGGAGAGAGGCAATGCCCTGCTAGTGGGGGTGGGAGGTACAGGCAAGCAGTCACTCACTCGGTTGGCGTCCCACATGTGTGGGTACCGCTGCTTCGAGATTGAACTGAGTCGAGGCTACAACTATGACAGCTTCCATGAAGACTTGAGGAGACTCTACAAGATGGCTGGTGTGGAGGGCAAGAATATGGTGTTCCTCTTTACGGATACTCAGGTATGATGGATGGACTAATATGAACATTTGGATGCCTGCAGATTGTTTTTTTTTAACCTTAGAGGTGTCCACTCTCCTGTTGTAGATTGTAGTGGAGGAGTTTTTAGAAGACATCAACAACATGCTGAACTCTGGCGAGGTGCCCAACCTTTTTGAAAAAGATGAACTGGAACAAGTACTAGCTGCTACCCGTCCTAAAGCCAAAGAGGCAGGAATCAGTGAGGAGAACAGGGATGAGGTACACACACCGACACAAACACTGTTAAAAATAATAATATATATATATACATTCTGGCAGTACAAAAGTAGCACTGTATATCTGCAAACTAGAAAAACAATGGGTTATGTGCCAGACTCTCTCTTGGCCTGGCACAGTAACACAAAGGGTCCTTTCAGAGAGATATAAATAAACCAATCCAAGACACCCGATGTTTACGATGTTCAGATAAAAGCCAGAGATCATCAGTATCACAAGCTGACAGTAGCCAAAAGTAGATAAGATAAGAAACTTTATTGTCCCCAAGGGGAAATTTTTCTTGGGCAATAGTGCTACACACAGCTGCAATCAACTTAATACAACACATAGTCAACAATACAGTACAGTGGTACACAGTAATAAATGACATACAACAAAAATGCCTTGTGAGGTAAAATATATAAATACATAGGCATTGTATAAATGAGGAAATAATTCCTAAAAACCATAGTGCATTATGCGTACAACTAAATGCAACAGTGCCTCATGGCTTATGAACTACATAAGGATAAACCTGTTTTCTTATTGAGTAGTGTTATAGACGTTGGAAGAAAGGAAAGCTTGAAGTGTTTTTACATTTGCTGGCTCTCATGTCTAACTTCCATAAAATTTTTTAAAAACAACACACAGTTTCTCCCACAAAGGGAAAAAATAGCCATAGAGTCTGGTCAAGAGCAGTCATTTAAAGTCCGTGGCCCCAAGCAAGCTGTAAGAAAACAACAGCCTTTAATGTTATCTGCCAGCTGACCCCAGCTCCAGATATTATGGAGTCTCTGCATATGTATCTGTGTGTGTTGCCCTCAGGTGTTCCAGTATTTCATCTCTCGTGTACGGGAGAAGCTGCACATCGTTCTGTGTATGAGTCCTGTGGGCGATTCCTTCAGGTCCCGCTGTCGTATGTTTCCTTCACTGGTTAACTGCTGCACCATTGACTGGTTTGTGCAGGTATGCTGAGATTGGTCTAATTTTTATCTAGTCATATATACTTACTTCATTTTGGTTTTGGGTTGTGAAATGTAAGATGATTATGTAATTATCATACATAGAAAACCATATAATATAAATACACATTCTGTATGGTACACACAGCAGGATATAGGAATCATCTATACATACATAGGATCTATCACTCTCCTTGTCTTAAACCAGTCTACAGCGCCATTCTTCTTTCAATCTATCTTACATTACAGCCGTGCTGCTGGTCCATGGCATTTATACCCAAAATGTAATTTCTTTTCCACTCTGACATAATTTTTCAGACCCTACTTTCTTCATATTGCATTTTTCTTGTTTTACAACTATTCTCTCCCCCCTCCACCATTCTGTTCACCTGTCTTTCAGTTTATGACTTTCTATCCATATTGTTCCATTAATGTCCTTTATTATTAAATTATTGTTTTGTTAAACTCAGTTGAGGCAGCTTGTTATTGGCATCTTTATTGAATGTCTTCAGTATTGTATTTGTACATTTGCATGGCTTTCTATTGATATTCTGTCGAATCACGGTGAAAAATAAACAAAAGCTAAAATAAAAACTGTATATTCTTGTTATTGCTCGCTACCATTATCTCACTCCTTCCTCTTTTCCCCTTTACCCCCGGGTACCCAGTGGCCTCGTGAGGCGCTGCTCTCTGTCTCTGAGACCTTTTTCCAAAATGTGGACTTTGGCAACGAGGAGCTGAAGCAGAGCTTCTCAGCCATGTGCGTGGAGATACATGTGAGTGTTACTGATATGGCTGAGCGCTTCTACTCGGAGCTGAGACGCCGATACTACACCACACCTACCTCCTACCTGGAGCTCATCAACCTCTACCTGTCCATGCTAGACGAGAAGAGACAGCAGTTAGTGCTTGTAAGTCTGACCATCAAAATGCAACAAATGTCACTACAAGTGATAAGTTGAAGGCTGTGGTGTTAATGATGAACCCTAATCTTAGAGGAAGTAGCAGCTAGTTGCTCTGGCTAGTGGTTTGCAGTAATTGTGAACAATTTCTTTGTTTTGTGATTATGTCTAAAAGCTTTGTATGCATAATATACCTGTGTGTGGGGATGTTTCTGTATAGGCCAGGGATCGTGTGAAGAATGGTCTGACCAAACTGCTGGAGACCAATGTGCTTGTGGATACAATGAAAGTGGACCTGTCCGCTCTGGAGCCAGTGCTGAAACAAAAATCCATTGATGTTGATGCCCTCATGGAGAAACTGGCTGTAGACCAGGAGAGCGCTGACAAGGTGTGTGTGTGTGTGTGTGTGTGTGTGTGTGTGTGTGTGTGTGTGTGTGTGTGTGTGTGTGTGTGTGTGTGTGTGTGTGTGTGTGTGTGTGTGTGTGTGTGTGTGTGTGTGTGTGTGTGTGTGTGTGTGTGTGTGTGTGTGCACATGCGTGACTTTCTGTGTGCGCATGCGTGACTTTCTGTGCGAGGTAGTATTAACATAGAGCTTTCAAAGGTGTGTCTGTTGTTTCCTATAAAGGAACTGAAAAAGCATAATAATGTTCTTCTCATTGCTGGAGTGTATGTGTATGTATATCATACAGAAATATCCCTTCAACAGGTACGTAAAGTAGTGACAGAGGACGAGGCTTTGGCCAAGGTCAAAGCTGAATACACCCAGGAGATAGCCGCTGATGCCCAGAGGGACCTGGATGAGGCTCTGCCAGCCCTGGAGGGTGCCAATCAGGCGCTTAATTCTCTTGACAAGGCTGACATCTCTGAGATCAAGGTGTTCACCAAACCCCCAGACATGGTCATGACCGTCATGGAGGCTGTCTGCATCCTGCTCAGCTGCAAGTCAGTGTGCTTCTCTCTCACCCTAAAATACAAGACTTTTCTTCCTCAAATATGTTTTATTAGTCTCTCTCTCCCCAGCTTATATTCCATTGTTACAAACTCCCTTCTCAGTTATTATGTCACAGCCTTACATTCTATTTTATAAGGAAATAGAACAAACTTGGGATGGCAGATGCCGTTTGATATTGCTTTTTCATAATAAATTCATAAAGCGGACAGACCAGACATTCTCTATATGATGTGTGTTTTAGTTGTTCAGCACAATTGATTTAATTTGACACCAATGATAAATGGTCATCTGAAAACAATGTCTAATTCTGTCGGATCAAAAGAGGATGCTGGTATGCCATCCCAAACTGATGGAAATCTAGGATAAGTGACTGTAAAAAAGAAAGAATACCAAATTGGAAAATGTATTCACCCAATGTCCCAACAAAGATTGATCATGCGTCCTGATCTCATCCCATTGGTCATGATGAGTCATTATTATAATCACAATCATCACTGTAGCCACCTTCATCATCTTGGCATTTATAATATCTTCAGTGTAATTATTATCACCATCATTTTAGTAATTCCAAAAATGATGATCATCATTATAATCACAATGCTCTCTGTTGTTTTGCAGGCACTCTGCCAAATGTTTAAATTTTGGGCCTATTTTTTAATCCCACATAATTGTAGTCAGCATCCAGAGGGATTACTTTACCATCTCATGACTCAGCATGCATCAATCCCTAAATGTCATCAGTTATTAATCTACTGCATTGCTGCACTAACTCCAATCCTTCCCAATATCCTATCTACTCTTACTATCTACCACCCGCCACAGACTAGCACTATGTAGAACTCTTACTGACTTAGCACTAGGACAAATTACATGTATGTATGATATATCGTTTGATAAACTAGACTCTCGTCTGTTGTTTGTTTTTCTAAGTTGTGATGTGAGTCTTTCTGTTAAATGTCATTTGTATTTGTTGGATGTCAAAGTGGAATCCCTACATTATATATATATGGTATGATGACCGACAGTAATTTACATTAGCATGTCCCTTGATTATTTATAAGTAGAATTTCATTCTTATGTGAATGCTAGCAATTGAAAACTCTTGCACCATGTACTAAACATGTGTAACAACCTGCCAGACTTAGATTCAGCTAAAAAATCAGCTTCAATCATTTCTTTTAACAGATATATTTTGTCCCCATATGAATTAAGCCACACATGCACACATATTAATTATTATTAGGCATTGTCTTAGGCCCTTTTTTTCACAGCTCCACTAACATGCCTGTCTTCCTACAGACCGGACTGGCCCAATGCCAAGCAATTACTGGGAGATGCCAATTTCCTCAAGCGTCTGACTGACTACGACAAGGACAATATCAAGTCTCAGATCTTGCAGAAGTTGCAAAAATACATCAACAACCCTGATTTCATACCTGAGAAGGTTTGTTTGGATTTCATGCCAAACACTGATATGTCAGTCAGATTTTTTGGAGTAGGGCTCAGAGTAAACAGACTGTGGTGAAATTGGAGTTCAAACACTTGAACAACAGCTTTGAATAATGATAATATAAAATAAATACAAATTTGTATAGCACCTTTCAAAACATACCTACAAAGTGCTTCACAGCAGCAAAATAAAAACAGAATCCAGTAAAATGACAATAGCATAAAAAGATCATTTGAATAAGAAGCAACTAAAATACAGTATATATAGTTATGTTGCAAAATAAAATAATGCATATACATACACACATACATACATGCACACATACATACATGCACACATACATACATACATACATACATACATACATACATACATACATGCATACATACATACATGCACACATACATACATGCACACATACATACATACATACATACATACATGCACACATACATACATGCACACATACATACATGCACACATACATACATACATACATACATACATACATACATGCACATACATACATGCACACATACATACATGCACATACATACATACATTACATACATACATACATACATACATACATACACACATACATACATGCACACATACATACATGCACACATACATACATACATACATACATACATACATACATACATACATGCATACATATTATGTAAGTTTGAGAGTTAAATAGAAACTGGAAAATAACTGCTTAAGTTTTGATAATGTGGTTCGATAATTATGGTCATATGGACTAGGGATAGATTGATTATCGGCCCTGGCCATTTTTTTGGCAGTTTGCAGATTATCTGTATCAGCGTTTTATTTGCCTGATAACCCATAAAGTTAATTAAAATTAAAGATGTAATTTTCACTGTTAATGCATATCGGTTCCGAATATCGGTTATTGGTTTTATTAACTACTAATAATCGGTATCGGCCTTGAAGAACCAGTATCTCTTGATCCCTAATATGGACATTGGATACGTAGGTTGTGTAAAATATAACACGGTGTGCTTCACTATTTGCTTCTTGGTGTAATTCGTTATTTTGTTCTTGCTGTTAGGTAGAGAAGGTATCTAAATCCTGCAAATCAATGTGCATGTGGGTCAGAGCAATGGATCTTTACTCCAGGGTCCTCAAAGAAGTTGGCCCCAAGAGAGAAAAACTGGCCAAGGCACAGGTCAGTAACACTCAGCAGAGTGCAGTAGGCATTCAGGTTTTTAATATACATGCAATTACAATTTAATGGAATGTGATTTACATACTCTTGCTTTAAATCATAATGATGCCTATTTTGTCAAGTCTACTGCAATCAAAGCATTCTTCCAGTAAACACCAATCCATTCTCTATTTTTACTCAAAATTACCCTGCATACATTGGACCAAATAATTAGAGAAAGAAATTGACTAAATTCTCTAAAATGGTTCATTAATGGTATTTTCCTCCATTCCTTTCTTCCACTCTTCCAACCATTGTAGGAGGAGCTGGATACCACTATGGCAACCCTGAGGGAGAAGCAACAACAGCTTCAGGATGTGGAGAACCAGATCAAGGTCCTACAGGATAAGTTTGACAGCAGCATAAATGAAAAAGAGGAGTTGGGTAAGGGGTGTACCCTTTATATGTAACCTCTTTAAACTTTTCCTGAGTTTTAAACTGCCCCACTGCATATATTATATGAATTAATGTGTGAACATCTGCAAAAAAGTTCACACTTATATTTCTGCTATCCCTTTCAGTATTTAAGGAGTTTATTATTACCCATTGGAATTGAAGAAAAAAAATGTCTGTCAGCATTTACCTTGCTAATAGTCTTTCCTCTCTCTCTTTCTGACCACTCTCTATCCTTAAAGTTAACACCATGGCTCTGACAGAGGCTCGGTTGGCCAGGGCAGGGAAGCTCACTTCTGCCCTAGGTGATGAGCAAGTACGCTGGGAACAAAGTGTTGCCTTGTTTGAGCAAGAGATCATCAACGTCGTGGGGAATGTGTTCATTGCAGCTGCTTGTGTGGCCTACTATGGAGCGTTCACTTCCCACTATAGACAGCTGGTGGGTACAGTGGGATTAGGTGCAATTCAGAGCTTTTTAGGACTACTCTATGAGCTCACTCTATAGTCTTACACTTTGTTGAAATACAGTACACCCTTTTATGTAGCAGTGTTCATAGGACAGCAAATAAAGCCCAATTGTGTCTCAATATTGTACTTCTGCTTTGAGATTCCCAGAACAGAATAGATATATGTTAATGGCACTGAACTAATTATGTTTGTACATTATTAAACTGCAGAAGTACATTGTTGAAATCAGTTATAAGAAAGGAGGAACATTCTAAAATATGCAAGATACGAAAACCAACCAAAGAAAAAAATGAATGCACTCATGCTTGTGAGTGTATGTGCCCCTTTTCCGCAGCTAATTGACCAGTGGATAATACAGTGCCAGGAACTGAACATCCCCATCAGTTCCAGTTTCAGCCTAATCAACATTCTGGGTGACCCATTTGTTATCCGCCAGTGGAACACAGAAGGTCTGCCTCGTGACGTTGTCTCTACGGAAAACGGGATCCTGGTGACCCAGGGCCGCCGCTGGCCACTTATGATCGACCCACAGGATCAGGTGAATCAGAAACTGGGATTAAGGAAGCATTCATTCAGCGTGGATTAATCTGTTGTTCGTTGTGATTAATCAGTTAATCAGTTTCTTATTTGATGACTTGCATTTTCCAAGTTTCACACATTGTGTCCTGTTACTGTCATGTTATTGTGTATACACTGGGTTGAAAACCCAAGTGAATAATATTCTATTCCATAAATTCCTTGCCTTTCTGGATTGCATGTGTTTCAACACATTAGCTAGGTGGCTGCGGTACCAGCGTAAAGGACAAAAAAAAAAAAAAATCTCTCTCAAAATAGAACTTTTTGTCAGACACGATCAAAGTCAGAGACTGGCCCCTGCCCCAGGAAACACACACATACACACAGTTCCAAGCTTCCCCACACAGAAAGGGCACAAACCAGCTCACTCAGATTTACAAACACATAGAGGATAGAATTATTGTCACACCTTCAGTTTTGAGGCCTCCATTCAGCTTACTGTTCCATATCTTCTTGACCACTGACATGTCCAATTTTCTCTCCTGTCATTTTTTAGCTTTCTTTTCTCCTCCATCCCTGTAACTCTGTCTGTTGTCTTTTTTCTGAGTACAGAAGCTCTCTTTTACTTTACATAGACGGAGGAATGCAAATATGGGTATATAAGTCGTTTGTGTAACCTTTCATGTATGACATTGAGCATGATCACATACAGTATTGTGTGTATGTTTTTACTGCTGTGCCATTACATTGATATAGGCTCCCTTTATTACATTAAATGCTGAAATGTGTTATTTTTGTTTACAAAATATGTAAACAGGCCATTTGTATCACATTAGATAAAGGTTATTTCTTTCACCCTCAGGCCAACCGATGGATCCGTTCTAAAGAGGCCAAGCATGGTCTAAAGGTGATCAAGCTAACAGACCCAAGCTTTCTCCGTACCCTAGAGAATGCCATACGCATGGGCATGCCTGTACTTCTAGAGGAGGTAGGAACACACTAAAAACCAAAACATAACATTCTTATTAATGATTGGGTATGAATGTTGCCATCCCTACATTTTTGTATTGTGTGTGTGTAGTTGAAGGAAACCATAGATCCAGCTCTGGAGCCCATCCTGCTGAAGCAGACATTTGTGACTGGTGGACGGACATTAATCCGACTCGGAGACTCAGATATTGACTATGACAAAAACTTCAGGCTCTATATGACCACCAAGATGGCCAACCCACACTACCTACCAGAGGTAAGGACAGCACACACACACACACACACACACACACACACACACACACACACACACACACACACACACACACACACACACAAACACACACACACACACACACACACACACACACACACACACAAACACACACACACACACACACACTCCTTTAAATGTCCATATTTGGTTCATCTGGCATCAACAAATGTGCATCAGATGCAATGCCCATTCACTATGGAGTCTTGGATTAGACGAACACTAACACACCTCTGTCGGTTGCCTTAAAGTGCCCATATTATGAAAAAATTACTTTTTCTTGGATTTGGGGTGTTCTTTTGTGTCTCTGGTGCTTCCACACACATACAAACTTGGGAAAAAACCATCCATGCTGTTTTGAGTGAGATACGGGTTTCTGAATGTGTCCTGCCTTCAGTCTCTGGGTGAGCTGGTCAAAATCGGCAGTCTACGTCATCGGCCGAAACATTTGGTGTGTGCTAACCACTTTAGCTAATACCACATCAGCTAGCTGTTTCTCCAACTTCGGTCAGTCCAAGGTAGGATTAGCTGGGAGACTTCTTCTAAACAAGGGCGCACTTCCAATTTTGCATGGAATACTTGCAGAACAGGGACATGTAAGTAGTTCTATAGTGTTGTAGCAGTGTTTTGCCATTCAGAACGAGGTGGCTAACTGCTAACTGCTAGCGCTAGCTTCTAGCTAGTAGTCCTTACCTAGCTACTGAGCATGAGCGACTCCCAACAAAGATGGGATAGAAGTGTGATGTCTCACTCTGTAGCTAAAACAGAGAGCTCAACACACAGGGTGAAAAGAGGAGCTGCAGTAATTGTTGCAGTACAACAAAAATATGTTGTTTTTTTTTTAAATTAAACCATGTAAACCTATTCTGGTACAACCTCTAAATACAATTATGAACCTGAAACATTTTACAAACTACAGCAACCAGATATTTATCGGCTTGCAAAAAAAGAACATGTTTTGTGGACCAAGAGAAACAGTATAAGAAATGAACATTTGTGCTCGTACAATTACTGCTTGGCTTCCTCTAATGGCACCGGCTATGGTCAGTTTGCAGGAATTGTAGAGATGTAGTCGCCTGCCAGCTCGCCGACTATGGCCTTTTATTCAACGCCAGCCCAGGAGAGCAGCAACACCATGTGAATGCAAACTTTTATTCCTGTGTTAGTTCAAAGCCGCAGTGCATCAAGGCAGTAACTTAGACAACATGAACCCAGTGTTGTCTGTAGTCTTTTTGTTGGATATCAGCTGTCAAATACATGAAAGATTAAAAGTGGCATGAGAGTAGATTGATGTGCAATTGTTTTTTAGGACACATGGAATTGTGGCTTTCACTTTGTGTGTGTGTGTGTGTGTGTGTGTGTGTGTGTGTGTGTGTGTGTGTGTGTGTGTGTGTGTGTGTGTGTGTGTGTTCTTGTTGCCCTTCAGGTGTGCATCAAAGTTACAATTATCAACTTCACCGTGACCAGGTCTGGCTTGGAAGACCAACTGCTTAGGTACATAGATACAGAAAAAAGAGATTGCATCCTTTCCAAACCACCTGGTCCACATTTACAACCTTCTATACGACTCTCTGTACCTCAGTAATGACATAATCTCAGACTATTTTTAGCTAGTGATATTTAGGTTTGATTAGTTTTCTTTCCCGCACATTCTTTTCTCTACCTCGATCTTTCTGCAACCCCTTTTTCTCTCCCTCAGTGACGTGGTACAACTGGAGAGTCCACATCTGGAGCAACAGAGGAATGAGTTGATTATGCGCATCAACGCTGACCGCAACCAGCTAAAAGCCATCGAAGACCGCATCCTTAAGCTTCTTTTCACCTCTGAGGGGAATATACTTGACAACGAGGAGCTGGTTCAAACTCTCCAGGAGTCAAAGGTGAATCTTAAATCAGGCACAGGGCATATAGATATTTTCATCATATACAAATCATCATTTCCACTTAACGTTTGGAGTTTTACTTGTGTTCTCATATTGGTCTATCCTATTTTCTCCTTTCCTCTACCACATCTCTTCTGTTCTTGTTTTGTTGCTATTCAACTCTTTCTTTTTTTGTCTTTTCCTCTCCGTTTCCACCATTCCTCAGGTGACATCAGAGGCCATCAAGCATCGTCTGGAGGAGGCAGAGGCCACCGAGATAATGATTAACGCTGCAAGGGAGCGATACCGACCAGTGGCCACCCGAGGCTCAGTCTTGTACTTTGTAATCGCCAGTCTCTCTGAGATCGATCCAATGTACCAGTTCTCCCTCAAGTACTTCAAACAGGTACAAGAGAGTAATCAGGCTTCATTTTACAAGCCACTGAGAAATCTTTTCTTTAAGCTTTTGTAAGAAACACTTTATGAAAAGACTTCAAGCCCCGATGTAAAATAATTATAATAATAATAATAATAATATAATAATTTTTTAACAATTTGATGTCCCTTTCTTTATGTTCTTTTCTTTCTCCACCCTCAGCTCTTTAACTCCACCATTGAGATGTCAGAGAAGAGCAGTGTGTTAGAAGAGCGTCTCCAGATCCTGCTGGACCAGATCTTGCTCAACTCCTACATCAATGTGTCCCGTGGCCTCTTCGAGCAGCACAAGCTTATCTACAGCTTCATGTTATGTATAGAGATCATGAGGCAGCGAGGCGAGATTTCTGATGCTGAGTGGCAGCACTTCTTAAAAGGAACTGCCTCTTTGGAAAAGGTGAGGTGGGAAATCAAGTCAAAAATAATTCCCGCTGGTGTCAGATGAGAATCTATCTATCTAATAGGGGGGTGGAGGAGGCCACAATGCATCAATGGTGTTTATTGATAAAGAAATGTGCAATGATAGTTTTTAGCCAGTTAAGGCCCAAGCAGTCTGTTGCACCAGATGAACCAGAAGTTTAAGATTACTTTAACATCCTAGCAGTTTGGTCCGTTTTAACCAAACCCGGGAGTGTTTTGTCAGATAGTCCGGTTTGTTTGGGGTGGTGTGAAAGCTCATTCCAACTCTGGTGCGGACAAAACAACTGAACTTTGGTCTGCTTGAAAACGGGGGTGCCCAAATATAGGATGTGAACCTGAAAAACAATGCATTTACTAGACTGAAATTTCAACCTTTCACACGATTTACCGAGTTGATCATTTTGATCAAATCCATAAGTTATCGCCATGTCTCTACAGAACTATAGGTGTAAAAGTGTCCTTAGTGTAAAGTCAACTGTTGTGTTGTAACTGGTTAGTTTTACACTTAACCCATCACTTTGTTCAGTTGCACCATCTCTACTTGCACTATTACTGTAGCCATAACCAAGTCGACTGTAGTCAAATCATTGTGGCAGAGAGTGACATTTCTCCCAGGAGAAAATGAGACAAGTAACAGAAAGTAAGAGAATTACAACTGACTGTTTAAAAAAAGAATACAGTGTAGACTATCATGTGTGAACTGGTGCCACGGGCTTCAGAGATATTGAGAAAAACAATGTCTGGACTACATCATTTTGAATATACCAGAATGCCCAACTGTCAATAAGGAGATTGGACCACAGAAGCCAGAACTAGCTGAGGTTTAGCTATGAGGTTTATTGCCTAGGAATAGAGATGCAACATCCTATGTTTAACTGTGGCATAAGCTCTAAATAAATAAAATAATTTAAAAAATTGGGCTTTCAGGTATTTTTATAATTGGATGAAAAATAGAAAAAAATCTTACAGTTTTTTTTGGCTGGATCCTCTTAACTGCAGATAAACAAGGTGCTGTTTTATTTTTCACTTTCAAAATCCCCCCAGGGTGGCCTGTAAGCAGTATCTCTCCCCCTCTTACGTCGGGATTGAGTTGATTGAAAAAAGGGCTTTGTCACAAAGTGGCAGTCTCTCTCTGTCCTGGCCAGCTTATTGCTGAGAAACTACTGAGACTGATGGGAACACACACACAGTAAGAGAGAGACAAAAGAATCAGAAAATCTCTAGAGAGGTTGACAAAAAAAAAAAATCTTTCTGTTGAAGAGAGATAAGAACGGGAGAGTATCTCTGTTTCTCAGCTGTCCATACAACCTGTATGTTGCATGCTAATAGGTCTTGAACAATCAACAAATAAGCCTTGGTACCTCAAGTCAGGCATGACACCTTCAGAGGTGCTAAATAAGGTCATCTGAACTAAGAGTCCAATAGACCGCAGAATAGTCCATTGGCATTTCAATGGTTTTCATTGAAAAATCGCTTTCTCCCTATATATTTCTCTATATTTGTTATCTTCCTTCTCAAACCCCAGTGGGTCAGAAGGGTGTGCAGCTGAAGCACCATTGGTTTAGGCATTTCAGAAGGTAAAAGTTAGTGCATAGCAATGAATAAAAGGCGTTTTGAGATTAAGCTAGATTTAGACGCTTTTAAGCCCACAGTACAGATCAGTCAGTTCATCCACCATTTGGCTCTCATTTATATGGCATTACTTCCGTCGTGATCCTCATGCTAATGCTGTCATTCCTTTCCTGTCCTTCACCTCTGTGCCTCTGTCTCCTGTCTTTTGCATCACAGCTTCAATACATCCATCATCAATGCTTTTCTTGCTGATTTTAAAAGCTTTTTACTCACGGTTTCTTTTCTGCTATGTCTATGTGCCTTAGATGTTCTGAAGCATCCTCTCTTTCCACTTTTATTAATCCTTTTTATTAAAAGTTTATTTAATTCTTCTTTACTGCCTCTCTAGTCAAGGACGGTCCTCTATCTCCTTCCCATCTCCTTCCTTTGTGGTTGTATAATTGTCTCCTTTTCTATTTCTCCTTCTCCTAGGACTATGCAGAACGGCCAGATGTGCCATGGCTAAGTGATTTTTATTGGCAGACATGTTGTGAGCTGGAGGACACACTACCCTGCTTCAAGGACATCTCCAAGGAAATCACCAGAACCCATATCCACATCGAGCTAGGTAACCCAACCCAAATGTTATCCTGGCTGATAAGGTAAGAATCAGCATAGTTAGTACATCGTGTTTCGGCTTAATATAAAGTATAAAAACTAGAATGCTTGACCTACAAAACATATTTTTTCACTCTCAGGCTTTTATTTCATCATTCTTCTACCATCTTCTACCACATTGTGATTTGTGTAGCATTAAATGGCAGTCGCCTCTCCTTTAGGACAACTTCAAGCATCTATTAATCCAGAGAACTGGGAAGGCTATGTGTCAGAGTTGCCTCCTCTTAAGGAGTCCAAAGAGGTGAAGCAGCAGAGCGGGATCAGAGGCTACTGGAATGAGAGGCTGGGGGCCTTCCAGAAGCTAGTCCTAATCAAGAGCTTCCTTGAAGAAAAGGTGAGCTAAAATGAAGTCTGTGGAAAGATATTTATTAAACCTGCAACAGCTTTTTATTTTCTGGCCACTTGTGTGCAGTAGAAACAAGTTGTACATGTCAATTAACATTTGTTGTCCATGTCATTTTATCCAGCAAATATTTGGCTAATTACAGTAATTTACAGCTATGCTGGCCTGCAGCCCGCAGCTTGACCATTCCAAAACATGATATCGTCCTTTGCATTCCAATGGAGAACCAGACATGCCAGCAACTGGATTTAAACAAAATCCTTCTATTCTCGTCAGTGATGTCCAGTCCAGTGTTAATAAAAACATCCTGATTACCTATTTCAATTTATTTCTATTTATGTCCCCATAATGTCACTCTCCTTGGTTATAACATCTGTCAAAATGTAGTTTTATATTCCACCCCTTTTCTTACTTTGATGCCATCTCTTTACCTTTATCTTTTGTCACATTTTATCATGCATATACTGTGTCTCTTTCTCTTAACTACTTGTCCTCTTTGTCATGTTTTTCTCTGATTTACTTCCTCTCCCTCTTGTCCAGGTGGTGTTTGCAGCAACAGAGTTTGTGATTGTCAGCCTAGGGAAGCAGTTTGTGGAGAACCCTCCAGTAGACCTGGCAAACCTCTACAATGATATGTCCCCTTCCACACCACTGGTCTTCATTCTCAGCACAGGATCCGACCCCATGGGGGCCTTCCAGCGCTTCGCAAAAGAGAGAGGTTGTCTTGACAGGTAAAACACAAAGACAGATGATATAAGGTCGGGGTGTTATCACAGAATAGAGATGAAAATATAAAGGGCAACAGACAGCAACCTTGATTGGTAGAGAGAAGAGAAGTTTACTGTGATGATCAGTGAATATAGGTGTTGACATACAGTATAATCACAGGGGTATTTCCAACTTTCTCTGTCTGTCAGAGTTGAGTCCATCTCATTGGGTCAAGGCCAGGGGCCGATAGCAGAGAAGATGATCCGTGCAGCACTGAAGAGTGGCAAATGGGTCTTTCTGCAGAACTGTCATCTGGCTGTGTCCTGGATGTTAGCTATGGAGGAGCTCATCAAGACCTTCACTGATCCAGGTATTACCACATCGAAACACTTCCATGTGACTATACACGTGATCACAGAAGGGTAGAGCATCCTGATACCTATTCAGTATGTGGCTACGGTCCCATTCATGATTACATTTCAGACTGTTGCTCCTGTCCAATGCATGGTGGCTGAGAAACCAGCTCACTGCAACTTGGAAGAAAAATGCCATGTGAATACAGAAAACGCACTGTAATGTGCACACAACATAACAGAACTTCCGGGGACACAAATGACTAAATGACTGCTGTTTCCTTGGTTTTTCACAGCATCAGCATCAGTGAAAAATATTTTTTTTTCTGTGTAGTCAGAGCCACATTCATTAAATAGTTTTTTCTTTTGTTAATGGCTGTGAATAATGTTCCCTTCTGTTCCTGTGCAGAAACATCAATCAACGAGAACTTCCGTTTGTTTCTCAGTTCCATGCCTACCAAAGTATTTCCTGTTACAGTGCTTCAGAACTCTGTCAAGGTAAACACACACACATACACACACACACACACACACACACACACACACACTCTCACACTCTCACAATTCACACCCACATGCTTTGAAAGCAAATATTCTAAAGACAAATACTGAGTTTAATGTCTACGACTTATTTGGGAAATCACAGTTGATACTGCACATATTGCATCTGTACAAAAGACTATTAATAATTCATTTTAATACAATTTTGTATTCTAAAGATAGTAGGTTGAAGAAAGCGTATTAATTGCGGAGAAGAACCTGAAGGTTTTATTCTTAAGCATTAGATAATGGCAATGTCGTTGTGTCTGCTGGGATACGGGATGTAAGTAAAAGGCTAAATGGATTTGATTTGCATTCCTTTTAATAGAAAGTTACATGACGTCTTGCATGCTTTGTAATTTGTTGAACAAAAGGCAGAACCAATGCCATCACCTTAAAAGGAAGTGTCACAACATCGGTAGTAGTAAAATCAGCCCAAAAGGAAAGGAGTTTTTTAAGTGCATGCTTTTTATTCCATGGGCTATGTAGGTCAAGCTGACTTGACCCAAAATGTGATCCATTCACAGAGCCATAAATTCAATGGTTAGACATTCTTCTCGTAATTTACTTTTTCAGCTGTCACGTAAACAACTGTGAAGCTGCTCAAAAGTCTATGAGCTCACATAAATTAAGTTAATAGTGGATTTCAGCATAAATCAGGAAGTTGAAATTTGGGATCTGTGTATACTGTACATCATCTGGGTCAAGCCACAGTATCACAAGAACTTTAAATAATAGCAACAAACGAGAATAATCAGGTGCATATTCAAGCAGTCCTTATTTTAACGTTAAAGTCATTTTAGTGGCAACACCAGCAAGTTCTGTGATAAGTAGTTGAGAGGGCTCCTAAGTCACTGGATCGATGTACAAACGTGCAAAAAGTTACTGCTGCTGCTGTCATTAAGCCTCTAAATTGGAGCAACATGTGTGAAAGGTTTATTTGACATAGGGCTTTAAACATTGTATTTCTTCATATGCAAGAATATTCTAATGTT